>NC_133390.1:88071082-88301082 GCF_047511655.1 Castor canadensis
TGACACAGGTTACTCCAGAGGCACCTGCACACCCATGTTTATTGTGGCACTATTCACAATAGCCAAGTTATGGAAACAGCCAAGATGCTCCAGCACTGACGAATGGATTAAGACAATGTGGTATCTATACACAATGGAATTTTATGCAGCCATGAAGAAGAATGAAATGTTATCATTCGCTGGTAAATGGATGGAATTGGAGAACATCATTCTGAGTGAGGTTAGCCTGGCCCAAAAGACCAAAAATCTTATGTTCTCCCTATATTTGGACATTAGAGCAAGGGCAAACACAAGGGGATTGGACTTTGAGCACATGATAAAAGCGAGAGCACACAAGGGAGGGGTGAGGATAGGTAAGACACCTAAAAAATTAGCTAGCATTTGTTGCCCTTAACGCAGAGAAACTAAAGCAGATACCTTAAAAGCAACTGAGGCCAATAGGAAAAGGGGAACAGGTACTAGAGAAAAGGTTAGATCAAAAAGAATTAACCTAGTAGGTAACACCCATGCACAGGAAATCAATGTGAGTCAATGCCCTGTATAGCTATCCTTATCTCAACCAGCAAAAACCCTTGTTCCTTCCTATTGTTGCTTATACTCTCTCAACAACAAAATTAGAAATAAGGGCAAAATTGTTTCTGCTGGGTATTGAGGTGGGGGGGGAGAGGGAGGGGGCGGAGTGGGTGGTAAGGGAGGGGGTGGGGCAGGGGGGAGAAATGAACCAAGCCTTGTATGCACATATGAATAATAAAAGAAAAATGAAAAAATACAAAAAGCAACTGAGGCCAATAGGAGAAGGGGACCAGGAACTAGAGAAAAGGTGAGATCAAGAAGAATTAACCTAGGCCTGCGACCTAGTGGGAGTGGAGTAGAGCAGCCGTTGTTGCCGACTCTTTCTTCCTCCCCATGGTCCAGACAGTGAGTTGATTTAGGCTGTAGGCCCTCCAGCCGAGACTTGTCTCTTATTTAGTTCTGGGGGAGCGCCTGGCCGACATGAGTGATATAGAGGAGAACAACTTTGAGCGCAGAGAGTCTTGCTCTCAGTCAAAATCTCCAACGGGAACTCCTGCTCACGTAAAATTGGAGAGCAGGTCAGGATCTCATAGTCCATCAAGGGTTACCAAACATTCTAAATCCCATTCTCCATCAAGATCAAAATCCAGGTCAAGGTCAAGGTCAAGGAGGCATTCTCATAGACGTTACACTCGATCCAGATCTCACTCTCACAGGAGACCATCTCGAAGTAGGTCCTATACACCACAATACCCGCGGCGAAGGAGCTGAAGTCACTCTCCAATGTCTAACCGGAGGAGACATACAGGGAGCAGGGCACATCCAGATCCCAACAGTCGTCTGGGGGTATTTGGCCTAAGTTTGTACACAACAGAGAGAGATCTTCGTGAAGTATTTTCTGGATATGGACCATTGAGTGGTGTCAATGTAGTTTATGATCAGCGTACTGGGTGATCCCGTGGATTTGCTTTTGTGTATTTTGAGAGAATAGATGAGTCCAAAGAGGCTATGGAAAGGGCAAATGGAACGGAGCTAGATGGTAGAAGAATTCGTGTGGATTATTTTATCACCAAGAGAGCCCATACACCTACACCAGGCATCTACATGGGCAGACCTACTCATAGTGGTGGTGGAGGTGGTGGTGGTGGCAGACGTCGAGATTCTTACTATGATAGAGGATACGATCAAGGCTATGACAGATACGAAGATTATGGTTACCGAAGAAGATCACCTTCTCCTTATTATAGTCGATACAGATCACGATCAAGATCTCGTTCCTAAAGCCCAAGACGCTATTGACAATGGAATGGTTGCAGTTCAGGATGTTATTTCTCTTTATTTTCCATTTCTCTCTCTTTTTTAATTCTGGATTTCCCCAAGCTTTTAAATCCTTCCTAGTGCAAAATTCCTTGGTTTATTTAGCATCTACACTTCGTCCGTTGTGTTGCTGTTTTCCATCCCATTTGTTATACTCTTAAAGATGAAATTGTTGTCATTTGGAGTAGTTAAACATATTGAGTAAAAAACCCAGTGTTATGCTTTCTAAGTGATTTTTCTTTGCCTTTACAGAGAATTAGCTCCTAGCTAAAAAGGAAAAAAAAGACCTTTTTTAAAGCTTTTTTGTCAGATACTGTAGTAGACATTGTACTAGAGACCTGAATTTATGACAAACTCATTTTTTAACTTTCTCTTAAGGAAGATAGTAACACATGAAGTAGTTCAGTCATGTCAGGTTTGTCTGAGCAGCATGGAACAAGTAGTTGAGTGTAGAAAGTTTGAATCTTCAGAAGAAAACACTTGGACATTTCTTTTAAAGAATGTAATTTTAAATCCGAAAAATTAAGTCACCTTTTAGAGATGAAAAAGCTTGTAGACTCCTACCGAACATGTTGTGTTTGAAATACATCTGTTAAACCTTCGAAACGTAAAGTGTGATTTTTGTGTTAAATTTACTGAAGTTTATTCCCTTAAATCAGTGAAGGACGACCCTTATTTATTACCTAGAGCAATTGTATAATTTGCTGTTAGAAATTTTGGTTTGGAACATTGGTTAAGCAGGCTGTTGTATAGAGTTGTTAGAATATACATTTGGGGAAAAGTAGTCTCCTTTAAAATAAAGGTTAGTTTCTTTGGAAAAAAAAAAAAAGAAGAATTAACCTAGAAGGTAACACACATGCACAGGAAATTAATGTGAGTCAACTCCCTGTATAGCTATCCTTATCTCAACTAGCAAAAACCCTTGTTCCTTCCTATTGTTGCTTATATTCTCTCTTCAACAAAATTAGAGATAAGGGCAAAATAGTTTCTGCTGGGTATTGAAGGGGTTGGAGGGAGAGGGAGGGGGCGGAGTGGGTGGTAAGGAAGGGGGTGGGGGCAGGGGGGAGAAATGACCCAAGCATTGTATGCACATATGAATAATAAAAAAATAAAAATTAAAAAAAATTAATAAATAGTAGCACAAATGGTAGATCTGACCCACAGTTAAAGAAAAGAGGTTCACAATTGTTATATACTCTTACTTCCTTCTAAAAATCCCTATTTAACTTAAAAAACAAAACAAAACAGGTTAAACCAATCTGCATGCAAATAATAGAGGCAAATCTTTGTAAGGAGGAGCTTTAGCATCCCTGGATTCTAATAGATCTAAAACACTCCAGTGTTCAATTTCAACCTAGAAACCAAGCAACACAACTGTTATTATGGAGGCTGGACAACTATTAGGTCAGAATGTTGTTACATAGAACAGAGTCTCTTCACAGATGTGCAGGGGAATGACAGCATTGATTTGATAGCTGCTTGAGGGAAATCCTGGATAGCAGGAAGTTCACTGATTAAGAACTGGAATCACCTGTTTGTTTCAGTTCTTACTGATCTTACTGATCATAGAGTAAGTGCAGACATTAGGGTGGATACTTTGGAGTCTGCTAAAACAATGGGATTTCTATTTTGGAGAGATCTTCTGTTCTGGGAGATGAGGCATGTTTAGATATAGAAGTAGAAGTGTATTTACTATATAAAGCCATCATTAAAGAATGTTTTCATATTTATTCAACTCTTTATGGAATAATAAAGATCATTTATGAGCAATATTAATTATCTTTAAGTTATCTATAATTTTCAGTTAACCTAGGAGGCCCCAAGTTTTCCATATACTCAGTTATAGCATCAAGGGACCTCTACTGACACATTTGCTCAATTTTGTCAACGACACATCCAATTCAGGAAACTAGTAATTTGGTGTGGCTACAGCTAATGTATTTATGGAGAATGAAATCTGATCTGGCAACGTTGATAGGCAGGGGCAGATACAGAGGGCCTTTTATGGTGAAGAGGAACATGTGTTGTTTTGGTGTAGCCCCACCCTTTTCTACATTCTCCTGGGAACAGAACTTTCTTTCTGATGAGAGAACAATCTTCATGTGGTTGAGGGAGGGAAAATGACTCTGCACCTTTTATCCCCCACCCAGACACAGGGTGGACACATGGGAGTGATTGGTATGAATCAGCAGGTAAACAAAGCCAGGCTAATCAGGGTCTTTCCCTGGGCTTTTCTGTTAGTTACTGAGAAAGAACATTTCTTTTCAGAGGGGTTGCTAAATTAACATTGTGTTTGTGGGAGTTGGGGAAGGGAGGCTGCTAACACCATTTTGATGCCAATCCAAGACAGCGTAAGAAAAAAGCCAAGATAGAGCCCTGATGATATCATCTGAACCTGAATGCAGCCAGGTCTCCCCCGGACTCTCTTGTTATGTTAGTTAATAAATCCCATCTATTGTTCAGGGTAGTCTGAATTGGTTTCTGTTGTTTACAAACAACTTAGTTCTAACTAAAATCCTTTTGTTCTTATAAATATCTATATTTGGTGTAGGCATATACCTATATACATATATATTATAGTGTGTGTATATGTATTTGTCATGTATCTGTCTTCTTATCATCTATTTACAGGCTAAAATACTGTGTCCTGTAGCATGATTTACATTTTATTGCAATTTCAACCTTACCCTCTCCAAGGCATTGTCCCTTTCTCTGTATTCTATATGCAAAACAGATTTTTATTAGTACCCCCACTTATGAAGATGCTTTTGAGGATTAATGATCTAAATTAGCTGGGATGGGGACTTAAATTCCATAGAGCCTGTTGCTGCTGAGTGATTATTTCACATATACCTGTTGCAAGCAGGCTTGCAAGAGCTCCACACATCCATAACCTGAATGATAGCAGACTCCAGTGCTTTTTTAGCTTCTAAACTTGGATGAATACACAAATTCAGAAATCTACTATGCAATGCTCTATTCATAAAAATAAAGAACATTGCAATCTTAGGCTTGCTTCATAATTGATCTTCATAATTTTATGATGCATCATAATAAATCATGTCTGAAGTAAACAGTCTAATTTTAGACAATGTTGCCTTTTCTATCAAAGCCCAATTTAATGTAGAGTCATTTCCAGTACACTTACTGGAAAAGACATATTCCAAAAGAAGGAAGTAATTTTCTAACTGAATGACTCCTTTAAAAACAAACACTCATCTGTAATACATGATGTTTATTTTACAGCAAAAATTCTGTCACATTTTGCCATGAGTAAATAATTCCATTTTTTATCCTCCTTCTCTCCAAACTGAGTAATATTTAAACTGATTCATAGAAAATTACATTGAATTTTCCCAATAATTTCACCCAATATAATAATGCATTAATGTTACAGATGGGCTACACATGAGAACCAATACACTTGCAATAACTTGACCAGTTAAATAAGAATGACTTTATATTTTAAAATATAAAATTTCATTATTATATAATTATTTCATTATTTTTTGGCTGATTGATCAAACTGGACTTTGGGTGTAGTACCTAAAATGGGCCTAAGGCAGCAAGAAAGATTCAAGTGTTGTTCATGAGACCTACACTAATACGTAATTGCTGAATGTAGTCAGAGGCTGGCTGGGTCTCAGACATGCAGAGTTGAAATTTATCTAGGTGAAGACACTTGATACCCACAGCAAATAGGCACCAGAATTCAAGTATTTTCTTTGTCTCAGTACTTGAAGAAGTAGGGTTAGACAAACTCCATGCAGAACTGGGTCAATTCAAACTCTGTTTAGGAGGTTTGTTAAAAATGCTTTGCCTATAGCATACCATACACTTTCGAAATTGCCAAATGTCTGACTGTGTGCATACTTTAAAACTAATGAAAACAGACTCAAGCACAACCTGGAAATTATCTTGTCTTTTAATTTCTAAGCTAAGGGATTCCATCCCTCGCTACATGTTAAAAATCAGCCAGGAAACTGTGAAGAAAATACCGAGGCTGGCATCTACCTCAAGAGATTCTGATTTATGTGTTCTGGGAGGGGCTCATGCATTTTTAAAAGTTTCTTGGGTGATTCTAATATGCAGCTAAATTTGTGAATGTCTGAAGCTTTTCTAATCCTTAAAGTATTAGTTAAAAAGACAGGTAATAAAGAGACTGACATTCTACACTCACATGAACAGTTGGGCAAATTGCCTATTTTCCAGAGTTTTTTCCCCTTGTTTTAAATATCTAAATGATCTATATGTCTCTTGGGTCATTTTTCAAGAATTACCATAAAGAATATCCTGGAGACTGAATGCTCAAAAACCTACAAGGCATCAGGGTTGGTAACCAGGATGGGTATAAGACAAGAAGGGCTGGTGGGCAACTATGGCAAAACAGAAGAGATGCAATCCAAAGGGGGCATCAATTATTTAGTTCCTGATTATTGTCTTGTAGAAAGGTAGGTCAGTGCTCCCAGACTTTTTACTTTTAAAGTAGTCAAACAAAACAGGTCTGTATGCTACCAACTTGCTGCTTGGGAAAGTTAATTCTCTTTTACTATAGAAACATACCTATGTCATATGGCTCTGGATGTTTTCATGATTTATTCTTGCTTTAGGCTAGCTTTAATTAAATAATAAAGTATTCATTTGATTTCCTTGTAAGTATTGCTTCCTAAGTGGATCAAGGATTTCTAGCTGTGATATGGGATTAGTGAATCTATTCTAACATGAGTCTATAATGAATCTATAACTTCTCAGATCTCATGCAGTTAAAAAAATGTGTCTGTCCATCCTTCATCTTCCTCCATGTTACTGACAGCACAATTTTATCTTCCTTTAGTCATACCTCCCTTTCCCTATCAACAATAATTCTGATGTGATACTAGAATTCTTCAGTTTCAATCCCTAGCATTTATTATAGTGATCACTTAGCAGTTTTTCTTTTTCCTTTAGGACATAGCACACACTGTTTCTGGTCATTTAAAATTTAGTTTCTTCTAATGAATACCATGTTTTATTATTCTCCTGTATCCAATAATATTGCTATCTTCATTATTGCTAATACGTATGTATACAAATGAATGGAGGTTGACTTTTTATCTTTCCTTAGGAACCTAAAAACTGATATTATAGCACTACCCCTTCTTTCCATGAGGTGGATGTGAGGTATGTTGAATCCTTCTTATGCACTCTGAACTACTACTGTAGCATCTAAAAATGGAAGTCATAGGTTTGCAAGTGGACTTGCTGAGACTCTCCATCACTGTTATAAGCCATAAGGAAAATAGATGATATAAATACTTTCCTCTGTGAATTATGGGTAAAAAAAAAAGCAGTTTGAAGTTTTAAGAATTTAGCATTTATTTGAAGCCTATGATCACTGTATACAAGAGTGGGAAAGACTGACAACAGGACATCAGATGACTGATAGTTGGAGATGAGGTTTGTAACAGGTACCTTCCTTCTAGAATGCCTCCAACAGAGTTCTATGTGAGATTGATTTGGTCTGAATTAGGGTCTCTTGATAACATAAATTGGTTTCAAGGACCTCCTTGTATGAATGCAGGCATAAACAAACCAATTAGGAAATATCTAAATGCCTAGGGTAGATGATAATTGAGTGGTATTTGAGTTGATAATGATAAATAATATAGTTATAAATATAAATTGTTTTAAGTTGATTTATGATTGACCTATAAAATTGACTCTCATTAACAGAACCTGAGAAATAAATAAGTAAAATTTTTTGTAGGACTCCAGCATTTGTAGAACTCACCATTTCCCTTAGGCAAAAGATGCAGTAATTGTTAATGGGAATACACACTTGTTGGAGGGCAACATTTTTCTTATTCTTCTATAGCTAAAACAAAATCATAGAACTTAAAGAACTTGACAATGCAATTGCTTATGTACATGTACACAAATCTAGCTTCCTTGTTTTCCTTTCTTTCTCTTCCCTTTTCACTTTCTTTTGTCTCTTCCGTCTTGGTAAGGAAGAAATAAAATGACCATCTGAGGTTGCAATGCAATCAACTTTTGTGAGAGTAACAATCAGTAATTACCATTTTCTGCAGTTTTTCTTGAAGGCCTTATTTAAAAACATGACATTACCTCTTTGCAGGAAAGAAAGATTCATGAAATATGGGATATCAACTATTTAGTATATGTAATTAGGATGGGGGTCTCTAGCAGTTCTTCACAGAATCAGAGAAAGCTGGAAGCAATATAAGCCAGGACCCAGATTAAATTACTCATTTTACAGATGGAGACACTGAGTCCCTTACTGGCTAAGTGTCTTCCACAACAACCAGGTTTAAATTTAAATTCAGGTCTTCTGACTCCAGGTCAACAACTCTTTCAAGCCTACCAAATGAACAACTTAAAAAAATACAAAACTTGTAAGTTGTATTTCCAGTATGTTTAATTAAACATACTGAATTTTAATTAAAAATGAAAGCAATAAATTTAAGGTTAAAAATAATCTTTCTATTTAGCAAAAAAGGCAATCAGAGTAATAACATAACAGGTAAAGAAATAATATTGTTGTCCATTTATTTACATTTCCAGTAGTTTTGATACAGTATACATCATTTAACTCTAACTCTCATCATAATTAGATGAAGGAGTACACTGGAGAAATGTTGCTCTAGCCCAAAATGATGAATTATAATCATCTAAGTTAGTTCTGATATTCACGCTCATTGCCAAAAAGTAGATTGTACTGCAGTGCTGAATGCTGTGTTATAATGAATGTGTGTGAACAGAATACATATAGGGGATCAGAAAACTCTGAGGTCCAATCCTGTCCATCTGCTTCCCAACTGGGTCACATTAGGCATCATAAACTCTCTGAGCCTTGGTTCCCTTATCTGCAAATTGGATATATTAGCACATGTCTTTGAGGATTTCTCTGAGGATGCAATAAGATGATGCACACAAAATGCCTGGATCTGATGCTCACTAAGGTCTAATGTCTCATCCTTGAAGTTTTAATGCCAATTGATAAAGGAGTAGGTGAGCTCTCTGAAGGTATAATGAGTTGATTGGTTTTAGAAATGTCTGAAAGTACTTTAGAAGGTTAAACACCCATAAAAATACATTCTTATTTTTAAGTTTTGTTTCACTTAAGCCATTTGGTTCTAAGTTTATTGGCTATTTAGAATCATTTTGTTTTGTACTCACTGCTGGTTTTTTAGTTTCCACGGTGAACCTTACATTCCTTTTATTGCCTGGTTTAAGTGCACATACAGTGCTGACGAAATGCTTGTTGATGCACACAGTCGCACATAGAAGCACACACAGGTGTAAGCTCGCATTGGCCCTTGGTTCATCTCATTCACAGTTCTATTCTCAGTGCTTATAACAGCATTTAGAACATGAGTGTTCAAAAGTTTTGTTGAATAAATTAATGAAAATATATATGTGTGACATTCTCTTCTAGATACTGTAGGAAACAAGCTATTAATAATTCCGGCTTTTATTTTTATATTTTTATTTTGTTTTTAAAGAATGGAGAAAGATTTATTACCTGCAGCAGGTAAGGAGAGCACAGGAGTTTATTTCCAAAGACATGTTCTCCCTGAACAAGGGGAGTGTGGGGATTTTATTTGGAGAAATTATATATATTCATATATGCATAATTTAGGGATGGGTACATTCCTGAGCATGCCAAGTTTTGATCTTAATTTAGGAAGGAAAGATGGCAGACATGTTTTTTGAGCATGATTAACTCAAGATCATGGAGCACATGTTTGTTTAAAAGCTTAAAATGGTGGGCAGGAAGACTTCTGAGCATGCTCAACTTGAGTCATAATGTTTAACTGCAAATAAAGGAAGGACACTTTAAAGATACATTAATATATGAGTTTGTCCCTAAAGGCACCTGCCTCACTTAGTGAGTAACAAGCTCCCCTCCCCCCCAACCCCCCATTCTTGAGACATTCGGGATGAGGATTGTTCTTCTGAAGCTACTTCTGGCTGGATGTTCCTAGTTAGAGGAGTGATACTTAAGATAGGTCTTAAGATCACCAGGGGCAGTCAACACCATAGCTTCAGTTTCTTTCATAATTGTTTTACTACAATGTTTTAAGACATATTTAATTACGATATAAATACTAATAAACTCAGTAAAATTAACATTTCTAATTTCTGTAGCCCAGAAAATACAGAGTTAATATTCTGGGGGGGTGGGGTGGGCAGGCCAAAACACAGTTAAACAAACAAGCTACCTAAAAGAACATGACAAAAGGGATACTTATGATTATATCTGGAATACAATTGCATTGAATGTGATTTTAGGCTTCTGGTGAAGATACAAAAAAGCATTCAGAAATTAAAGTTTTTGAACAAACAGGCCAACTCAGAAATTAGACAAAAAGAGCTATTTACTGCTTGGCTGTATTTATTATTTGAATTTTTTTTTTTATAAGCTTTAGTGTGAGTCTAGATCCTGGTTCACAGGTGTAGGCATTTGTGAGATCATTTGAGTCTTTTGGCTCTTGTGCCTTATTTACTTTAGTGTGATAATTCCAGTGACTCATACATCTGTGCAGATATGTACGATGGAAAATGTTTTCCAACATTCCAAACTTTAAATTATCCACAGTCAGGACAGAGATTTCTTCCAATCTCTCACATGTCTTCTGAGGCTTTTTATGGACTGGCCTCCGCTGCAAGATGGAGACTCCTAATCTCCTGGGCTCCTAGTATCAGCCTAGATTCAGGTTATCTTTCAACCGCCCAGACTTCAGGACTGAGATGCAATCTCAGACATGTGGCTCACCTAATTCACCCAGTCCTTCCTTCACTCTGTTATTAAGGCTGTTAGCTGACTCAAGAGTCCAGCATCATCAATCAATATGGAGAAATTTCCAAACAAAAGGTTTGGCGTGTCTGCCAAGTGCACCAGAAACAAAGTCGTAGTGTAGGCCTTAAAAGATGTTCCCCTTCACTTTTAGCAACCAGAATTGCCAGAGCTACATCAGCCCCCACAGTCCTGAAGGGACAGTACTGGGTTTGAGCTCAGGACCTCAGGCTTGCAAAGCAGGTGCTCTGCCCCTTGAACAACACCTCCTGTCCCTTCCACAGCTTTGAAATGGGTAGGTTTGACGGGCAGACAAGGACTTGGGCTACACATTGCTGCAAGAGTCTGGGAAGAGTCAGTATTGGTGCAGCTCCTCCTCTCTTTCTTTTTTAGACAGGTTCTGTCTATGTAGCACAAGCTGGCCTGATCCTCCTGCTTTAGCCACACAGTGCTGGGATTACAGGCATGAGCCACCTGGTCTGGTAATGTAACTTTTTTAATAAAGACCAAAATAAGCTGTGGTGTAAGTGCAAGCTGGTGAACAGTTTAGGGGTGCAGGGACAAAAAAAAAGATGTTCCCCTTGTCAGCTCTGTACCTATTTCCTGTAGTGCAGAGCACCAGCCTGAGACAGTCTGCCTTTCTTCACTGCCTCTTCTATTGGGAGTTTAATAGCAAAAACCTGTGAGACTTCATTCACGGTGAATGTCCTATCTGGGGGTTGCTATTTTGTAACTGAATGCAATGAGTTTGCTAAAACAAGCATAACAAAGAAATAAAACTGTGGAGAAAGTTTTATTACCTGTAGCAGGTAAGGAGAGCATGGGAGTTATTTCCAAAACAATGTCCTCCCCAAACAAAGCAGGCATTGTGATTTTATTCAGGGAAACCTTTACATATTCATATAGGAATTGCTGCTTTTAAAAAGCACTACTTATACAGTGCATCTGATGAAAGATTGAAAAACAATAGGGCAATTAAAAAATTTGTCTTGATTTCCATCACTCAACTATTCAAGTTTATACATTGTTTTCTACTATTGGCATTAAAAGAGGAAAAGTGAGATGGTTTTCAAAATTAAACTAAAATTACAATTCCTATTCTTATTTATTTATTTATTGTTGTGCTGAGTGGAGGTACATTGTGACATTTACAAAAGTTCTTACAATATATCAAATATATCATACCTGAATTCACTCCCTCCACCTTTCTCCTTTATTCCTCCCTCCCCTATTCCTGGAATAGTTTCAACAGGTATCATTCTTCTAATACATACATGTGTGCACAGTATTTGCAGTATATTCACCCTCCCACACCCTTTCCCCCACCTCCTTCCTCTCCCACTAGTACCAACCCCCATCCCATAAGACAGGACCCATTCAGCCCTCCTGTTCTCTGATTTCTGATTATGCCATACAAATGAAAAAAAAAATTGATGTTTTTGTTTGTTTAAGATAGCTACATAAGAAGTTTCCTTGTGACATTTCCTTGTATGTATTATAACTCAATAAAATTCCTGTTCTTAAAGACTTCTTTGAAAGAGATGATACCAGGTCACCTTACTGTCATATCAAAAAGATAGTCTTGCATGTTTGTGACCTACATTCATGAGCAAAAGTAATTGTCATTCAAGTTTTGTTAGGCTTACTTGTCTGTCTTTTCTGCTAAGCTGCACATTTGTTAAGGTTAGGATGGTGATGAGTTCACGTCTGCACCTCCAGGGGTGGACACTGTCTGACTTATATGGGTGCTCCAATGTTTGAAGAAGGAAGACAATGTTCAAATGAAATTTGCAAAGTACTAAGAACCATATTTGCAGATGCCATTTTAACCCCATTTTCCTGTTTCCTCTAGAGTCAAGATCCTCCTTCTTCTTCCTCTTTTAATACATAACTACTTTGGGGCAGCGTTTGGTCATTTTATAGCAACTGAAACATGCACATAGACAGTGTCTGCAATAAGAACAGGCTCTTTTTGAGTGACCAGAGTGACATGTTGCCATCAAATGTACAGTGAAGAGGACTAGCAGGCTCCCTTTCCAGTTCTTCTCTTATTCAGTGCCAACTGGGCCCTCGGTCTTATTGGTATCCAGTAATCAGCCCGATTACAGCTAGCCCTGGGAGACATGACAGAAAGAGAGTCCTCATCTTGCATTAATTGCTCCTATTGAAACTATGCCACATCTCTCCAAGCTAGATGTTGCTTAGTATCCCTTTGATATGATAATGACATGCTTCTTAGCAGATGAATATGCAAATTAAAAGCAGTAATTTGGTGGCATGCACCTGCTGACACTGCACGGCTATGCTTATGTGCTCTGCTGTAACACTGCAGCCACACAAAAGCATCACAGAGGTAAAATTAAATTCTAATGTCGTATATATTAAACAGATGCTTCCACTTTTCTTTGTATATCTACTTTTACAGATTTTGCCATTGGAATCTCAGTTCTCTCTTCATGCAATTAATGGACATTGATGTATCATACACAGAAGCATACTCAGGGCCATTTAAAGGGGCTGATTTTGAAGAGGTGGCTTACATATATGCACATTAGAAGATGAACATTTCTTCTTCACAGCATAGAAGCTGATGACTTTACTTTAGTGACACAAAGACTCCTATTCATACATGGAATGCATCTTTGGGCTACAAAGCCAAAAATCACATTTCTATAGCAAAGATGTGCACTGAAATATAGAGATACTTCATATTGCCTGAAAAAGGATTCCAAAATGAAGAGTAGAGCAGAATACTCAGAATCAATGAAGTGAATGCCTCTGCTTTATGGAACTGGTTGCAGTGAATGAGAAAGCCTAACTGGTGATTAATTAGGTATGACCTCAAATTACTTGGGAATGCAAGAGTCTTTATCAATGTGTCCTGTGGCTTAACCAGACAACATTAAGCTTTCTGAAGATCATATTTTATAAAGGGTGCCGCCTATCTGCTTTTTCCCATCCTTGAGCCCAGATAGCATTCTATAGTTACATATATAGGTATATGACAATAGTTTGCTAAGGAATGAACTGTTTAATACACACATTTTAAATATGTATTGCTATACAGAGGACATTTTATATTGTATATTTAATGACTACATATTATTATATTAAGTGGGTAGCCTCCAACTTAAATGTCCCCAATTTTTGGACATCAAGGTTCTTTCCAATTGTATGATTATGTACACAATGCTGCGATGAACCTCTTCTAACATACAGCATTTTCCTTCCTTTTGATTATTTCTCTAGAGTAGTCTTCCAGAAGTGAGATTGCTAGAGCAAATGACGAGGCCACTTTTAAGAATAAAGAAAAAAAAAATCTCTGGCAAACTATTTGCCTTATTTCACAATGTTATGCTTTCCAGAATTTTGTAAGAGGGACTCTTATGGTTACATGATTGAAAACCTAATTTTTATTTTCTCTAAGCAGGCATATTGTAAGTCTCCATTGATGCTGATTTAAACATACACTCAATATTTTTATAAAAGTCTTCTAGTAATCACGCTATAATTAACTGGGGACTTCTATGAATTTATTTTGTAATTTCTGGCCATTCTAAAAATACTTCCACAATTCTATTAGTTAATAAATTTTAAAGAATTAAAAAAGAGCTTAAAATTTTGTTAATAAGAGTAAATGTTGCTTCTTTTCTTTTGGGCAAATATCCATTTATTTATTTATGTAGGTGAAAAAGCTGCCATTTTTTAGCATGATGTGGAAGATGAATATATGGATGGAGTGGATGTTTTATGTTCCGATAGAGTGATTTGTTGCTACTGAATATTGCCTCTGGACGTCCAGGAATAAATACTACAGAGAAACACAATTCTTCTCTTAACCTTCCCATCTTGTACTGCATCTATTTTATATTAGACTGAGGCATAAGAGCTTCAAGGTTATTTCTAATTGTATTAAAAGTTCTATTACTGGTAAAATTTCTGGAAGTATCTGCTACATTTATACTTAACTTTTTACCTCAAGGAATCATATTTGCATGTTTTCAATTGTTGGTAGTCCTTGAAAATCACAGAGAGAGTGTGCATTAGAAGGAAGGTCAAGATTTGTGGTAAATTTCAAACATTTTCATTTATATTCTTCAACAATGACTAGGTTTTTTTAGATCATTTATAGATCTTTCTAGGTTATGTTATTCAACAGCCACATTATCAACAAAACTTGACTTTTCAGCAGAATGAAAAGGGTTTGCAATGATTCAGGATGATTTCAGATGACTGAAAGGAAATGAGGAAGTGTTTCGTCCTCTTCAGCCACATCTCAGCTTTTGAAAATAGTTAACTTTCTAAAATACTGCTTTCAAAGTAGGCTGCACATTCTGAAGCCTAGGTTATCCTAATAGTGGAATGTGTACTGTACTGGGAACCAGGAAATTCAGATTGTATATCTAGCTCTGATATCTTGAGTTGGGCAAGCAATTTTCTTAACTTCTACGGCCCTCACATTTACACCAGCAATAGTTATTTACTTAAATGTTTCATGAATGACTACTATGCACTAGGTACTCTTCGGGGTAATGGAGTTACAGTAGGGAATAAAATGGTCTCTTCTTAGGTACCTTACATTCTAATATGTGAGAGATATGTAATAACAAATAAATGTAACATACGATAATTGGAGATAAGTGTCTTTTTAGTGCTCTTCACTCTTCAGAGTCTTCAGATATCACCATCAATACTATCATTTCTTGTTATTATTAATGGTAATAATAACCATACCTGCCATTATCAGGCAATCGCCTAATTACCGTACTGGAGGCATTATTCCAGGTGTTCTAAATAAATTTGGACAATTAAATCTCACAAAAACCACAAGATACAGAAGCCATTATAATGCCCATATTTCAGATGGAGAAAGAGACACAGAGAGGTGCAGTAACTTTTTTCAAGGTCACAGAAAATGTAAATGGCCGAGTTGGATTTGAATTTGGTGGAATGACTTTAAAACCATGCATCTCAGCCATTGTGTTCGGCTCACTTACTGGCAGGTGTGACTCAGTTGATCACTCCTCCTCTTTAAAACTTCCGTCCTTGGCTTGAGGACACCTAGCTCCCATGGATTTTTTCCTATCGTCCTAACTGCTCCTTTTCTTCTTGCCTGTTTCTCTCTGCCAGCCTCCCTAATTCTAGCATCAATCTGCTACAGACTCTGTCATCTCTTCTCTTGTCTATTGATTCCCTTGTGACCTCATTAGAAATCTCATGGCTTTAAGAAGCATGATGTCTAACAACAATCCACCCACCCCTTCTTTTTTGAGGTGCTGGGGATCAAACTCAAGGCATTATTCATGCTAGGGCAAGCATTCTGACACTAAGCTATACCCCCACCCCAAAGTTCCCAGTTATTGCCTGTGAAATCTAGCCTTGAATGTCCAAATGCCTTCATGACATCTCCACATGTAACAAACCTCACAAAACCCCAGATCTCTCCTCACTTCTCCCTCAAACCCAACCTACCTTCTCAATTAAGGGCAACACCATTCTCAGGAGGTTCTTAGGCTCAAAACTGGAGTCTCCCTTGACTGCCCTTTTTTCTCATACTTTATACCTTGTCTATCAGCAAATCTTGTTGACTTTACCTTCAAAACATATCCAGAATTCAACCATTTTTCACCATCTCATGGCCACTATCCTAATGCAAGCCACCATCAGTTCTCCCTGGGTTATTGCATTCAACTCTTAACTTCCAGTTCCCTACTTCTGCCTTGTCCCTTGGCAGTCCAACCAACCCAGGGAACAGAGCTATCTTGCTTAAATGAAACACGGCCTCTCTAGACTCTCCAGTAACTTCTCATTTCACTCACAGTGAAATATCAAAGCCATTATAACGTGTAAAAAGCGCCACACAATCTGGCTCCCTATTATCTTTCTGACCTTATCTCCTATTAGTCTATTTCTTGCAAATTCTGATCCACAGAGCTTCTTGCTTGTCCTTGAACTTTTCAGGCATACTGCGGCTTCTCTGCCTTTGAACCAATTTGTTCCTCTTCCTGGAGGAGCAATTCCCATCTAAAGTGGAAATCTTTGCCTCTCAGAGGTTGGCAGAGCTTTCTCTCACCCTTCTTCAAGTATGTGCTCCAATGTTCCCTTTTCAGGGAGGTCTTCCCTAACTATTCAATTTACATTGTACCCCAAACATTTCAGTCTTTTTTCTTCTCTTTATTATTTGTCACACATGGTAAGGACATTATTGAGGCACATAAAAGGAATTGCAGAAGTGAGAGAGGCCTCCACGGACTACATTCTTCCTTGGTCATGTCATGCGAAAAAGTGAACTTGGCTTTTTGATACTTCCCTTTAAGAGTAGACTTTACTAAAAACTTCCAGCAAGATTTTCCTGGACTCTCATTGTCCATCCAGGATTCTGATTATTACTGACTGGAGCTCAGTCTGAGGCTACCCTGAGAGCTCAGAGTGGGGTCATCTTCCCTGTAGGTGTATGGACCATGTAGGGATTGGGCAAGACGGAAGAAACCAGCGTTCTGGATGGAGGAAACCCTGGGCAGGCAGCTAACAGTGTCCACAACAGACATCTAATGTGGAAATATTGGCTGTATGGTCTGAGAGTGCTAACCCCTTACAGCTTCACCCACACTGTATCTCAGCAATCAAAAACAAAACAACCTGATGGCTGAAAAAAGTCGTATCTCACTTTTGCTTTAATTTTCACTTCTTTGACTACTATTGAGGTAAAATGCATTTTTATTTCTTAATTAACCATTAATTTTTTTTCTTTTTAAAATCACCCAATCCTCATTCTTTGCCTACTTTTTTCTGTTGGGTTGTTCATACTTGTTAATTAGTTGGAGTTCTTTATATATGATTTATTATGCATAATTTATATTTTATTATAATTTATCATATATTAAACATATAAATATATTATGATTTGTAATGCATATTTTGTTATACAATTGTATAATGTGTATAATCTTATGTTTTACATATATTGAAAATATCCTCTCCCAATCTATTTCTTGTCATTTAACTTTGCATATGAATTTTTACTGGGTCATATGCAGGCTTTAAGTTTTAGGTATTTAAGTAATTAATGATTTGCTTTTTAGCATTTGGGTTTTCTTTTAACAGAGCTTGTCCTATACCAATATCATAAAACTATTTTCCTATTTTTAATATTTCAAAATATAGTCTTTATGATACCTTGTGTTGACTTTTCTGGATTCTGCATTTGATTCTATTTATTTACTTATCTATTTGTCTGGCCTCACTACCAAGTTTGTTTAATTTCATAATATGCTGTGATGTTTTAGGACTACTCTCATATCCTTTACTTTACTGACTATCCTCATCCCTAGATATTTTTGATAACTGACTTTTAAGTTTTTATCTAGCCCTCCATTTAGTTACGGACTGATTTGAGGATTACCAGCTCTACTAAATTGAGTTATTCCATCCATGTCTGGGGCAATGTTGTATTACTTTCTTCATATGCATATATGGATTATTTAAAAGATTTTAATATTTTATTAGCATAATTGTACAAAGGAGTTTCATGGTGCTATTTACATACATGCGTTTAATGTACTTTTATCAGATTCCCCCATCTATATTACTCCTTGTTAACCCTTCTCCACCCTTCCTTTTAACAGTTTTTTTAGTAGATTTCATTATTTACAATGTTCTTTGATCATAATCTCCCCCGGCCAGCCATCTTCTCCTCTGCCCCCTTGGTTCCTCCCAAAACTCCCTCTTCTATTTAAAAGATTCTTAAACTGTCCCTAAGTAGACAGATTGTTTCTAGCTATCAGTTTGTTGATGATTTCTGATTTTGATAAAGTCAGCATGTCTGTGTAATTTCCCGTGTTTTTGGGGAGGGGGTTGAACTCAAGGCTTCACATGTGCTCTACCTTGAGCCACACCTTCAACCCCACATCTTGTTTTTTTTTTATTTTTAAGATTGTTTTCTAAGACATAGTAGTAGTAACTTTAAAAAAAATAATGCATTTATGTCTGATAAATAATTCTATTTGCTAGGCATATTATTATATTATTAAAATCTATTTATGTTATGGTTTTGGCTACTTTAATCATCAAATTCTAAAAGAGATACAATAAATTCTTCCACTAAAATTATGGATTTTGCAATGTCTAACTACATTTCTAGTGTTTTGTTTTATACATGTTGAAGGTCCATGGTTGAATGCATAAAATTTGTGATTCTTATATCTTGAAAGATTATTTTGTTTATAATATGAAATCTTCCTTTGATCACTCAATAATTTTGATTCCCAAATCTATTTTTTTTATTTTTAATTTAATTTTTAAAAATTATTTTTGCATTTTTTCACATGTGTATACATTATTTGGGGTCACCTCCCCCTGTCCCCCACTCCCTGCCTGGGGCAGAGCTTTCTGCCCTCTTGTTCTCTGATTTTGTAGAAGAAAAAACATAAAAGGTAGGAGGAAAAACATAGCGTTTTGCTAGTTTGAGAGGAAGATAGCTATACAGGGAGATTCCTTGTGTTGTTTCCATGCATATATGTATTACAACCCCAACTGGTTCATCTCTACCAGATGATCCCAAAATCTAATTTTTGTCATTTTACTATTTCTTCAACTGGCCTTCCTCTGTCTTAATTAACATATTTGTGAAATACCTCTGTCTGTTTCTTTATTAACTTAAGTAACTTAGTTTTGGTAGTGCTGGGGATTATACCTAGGGCCTTGAGCAGCCAGGCAAATGCCGACTGCTGAGCCAGCTCCCAGCCCCACCTCTTTAATCATGCTGTGTTTGTGTCTTTTGTTTTCAAAGTATCAAAAAGAATAAGTAGCTCAACTTAAAAAACATATCTCAGTCTTTTCCTTTTAGTAAGGTAAGCAACTTTTTGCATTTATAGTGTTTATTGATAGTTTGGGACATATTGCTACTATTAAATATTTAAAACTTACCTTTTTTAAGGTAGCTTCTTTTTTCCCTATATTTTTGGGGGGTTGACTGAATTTTTTTCAGATTTTTTTCCTCCCCTGAGAGATCAAAAATTAAATGTTATTTCTGTTCCTGCCTGAGTTAGCTTTGAGTTTTTAAACTCATGTTTAAATGCATGTACCTTTCCCTATTAAAAAACTAAAAGTCCCAATTCTACCATTTTCTTCTTGCCAATGTTGGTTTCATCTTCAAAACACACATTAGCTTACCTGGAGTTTAGCTCCAGGTTATTAATATTTTAAGATGTTTCACGACTCTTAGGATTTACACTTAATCATAAGTTTTAGTGGTTTCTTTGTTTTCTATTTTTGGTATTTAATGTCTTTCTCCTGAAATCTCTTCTTACTGTTCAGTTTTCTTTTAGTACTTCCTTGAATATTTCTTTTGGAGTGTGTTTCTTAAAATACTTTCAGTTTATTCTTACATTTGACTGTTCATATGGCTAGATTTGGAATTACACATGACTTCTTTGTAAAGATTTGAAGGTAGTGAGGGGGGCAGCTCATGAATATCTGGGGGAGGGAGGAACAGTCTAACCAAAGGTGATACAAGTGCGTATGCTCCCAAATCAGGAGTGTTGTCTGGTGTGCTCCTGGAATAGATGTAAATGTTGATAGTTGATCTAATGTCTGTCCTCCTGTCAGCCTGCAAACTTTATGACCACATATATTTTATTCTCAACTGTGGACCCAGCATGTACTATAGGATTTAGCATATAGCACGTGCTCAATACTAGTTGAGTGGATGAATGACCCAAAGTTTAAATCTAAAGCCCTAGATCACACTGGTTTGCTAATTTATTTTAATGCCAACAGTAATAATAAAAAGGGCACAACTGTATGTTATGATATGCTGGAGCCAGGAAAATGTTTCTACTTCTGACTTGTTGTTGGTTGACATCCTTTTATTTCTTTCTGTTTTTGCTGTGCTGGTGATTGTACATGCTAGGTAAGTGCTCTACCCCAGCCCACAGACATTTTTTTTTTTTTTTTTTTTTTGGTGAGACTGAGGTCATGCATTCTTAAATCATTACCTTTCTGTACCATAAAATAGTCAATAATTCTCACCTTGCTTCTTAACACACAGACTTATTATAAAGAAAAATCACAAAATAATTATACATCAATTTACAAAATATCATTATTTAGTGTTAAGTATTAGTTATATTTGTCAATAAAAACTAAAAATAGACCTATCAGACGAACCAGTGATACCACTCTGGGCATATACCTGAGGGAATATAAGCTAGGATATGACAGAACCATTTGTATATGCAAGTTTATTGTAGCACTATTCACAATAGCTAAGCTTTGGAAATACTCAGATGCCCTACAACTGATGAATGGATTAAGAAAAGGTAGTATAGATGCACAATGGAGTATTACTCAGTCATTAAGAAGGATGAATTTATGTTGTTTGCAGGTAAATGAATGGAACTTCATCATGTAAATGATCATCATGTTAAGTGAAGTTAACCAGGCTCAGAAGGACAAAGGTTGCATATTTTCCCTCCTATGTAGAAGCTAGACCTAAAAGATAAATGTATACATAAATACATATGTGAGCATATATACATATGGAGAGAGAAAGCAGAGAGAGAATATGATCATAATAATGGGGGGAGACTACAGGGAGGAGGAGAGGAAAGAGAACGACAGAGGGTGAGTGATATTGAGACATACTGCATCTGCACATGAAGATGTATAATGAAATTCAATGTAAGTTGTTTAATAACAGGGCAGCAGGGCAGTAAAGTGTAAGTCAGAGTGTGAGATACCAAGTGAAAACCCCCTTGAACAACCAATATACACTTTAAAAAAATAGAGGACAGGCAGGTAAAACAGGCCCTGTCAGGGAGAGGATACCAGGGGGATGGGGGAGGGTAAATGGAGGTGAAAAAGGGCGAATATGGTGGAACGCACTTTGTATGCATGGATGAAAATAGAACAACGAAACCTGTTGAAATTGTACTAAAAAGGGAGGAGGGGGATGAGGGAGAATGATAGAGGGGGTGAATCTAATTAAGATACATTGTAATCACATATGTCAATGTCACAATGAGACCCTCCTGTACAACTAATATATGCTAATAAAAATATTAGTATAAAACACATTTTAATAAATGTACAATGCATAAAAATGTATGTTAATAAAATAAGAAAATGAGTTTCTGAGAAATTTCTCTCAGAATCAAATTGGAGTACTTCAGAAATAGTGTCAGTAAAATTTATTGTCACCTTGAGAAACATGTAACCGGCTCTGTTTTTCAGATTTTCAGTTTCTCTTTTTTAAATGATCTCATGTAGATTTCCTCACATATATTCAATTTAATTGTATTTCACTTTCAAAGCACCTTGACTTTATTTTTTAAATTGAATGTTGAAACAAATATGTTAAGCTCCTGATGCTCCAGGTGAACACACAGGCATGCACACACCTGCTAGGAATTGCTCCTTAAAAATGCATTTCTTCCTAATAACTACATTTTCCACTCCTCAACTCCTTCTTGATACTTCATACTAGAGATGATATTTGCTGTCTATAAACTACATTTTGTTTCCTTTAATCCAGTAATAAACACCTATATAAATTTTTAAAAAGACCTAAAATCATCCATCAGGAGAATGAGAGCTGATGCTGCCATAGAAATTATTTCGCCAGATCACTTTAGAGGGCACGATGCTCTGTAATGAAATAATCCTTCTCAGGGTTTGGCTTCATATATTAGAAGGTCTGAGAGGAGAGCTTCATGTCATGAATGAAGAACACAGCAGGGACTCTTGATCGGCCTCAACTGATAGAGACTTGATTGGCAAACCAAACCGAATAAACAAAATTAAAAGGAGAGATGAAGTGTTGACAAATCTCAATATTCTTTCTACAACTCATTTCTAAACATGTATAATTCATTTTTTGAGTCTTCAGTTTAAATTAGATGAAGTACAGTTTGCTGGTAGTTGATAGAGTTTACAATCTTAAGAATTAAAAAATTTTTCTCTGGAGCAATTGCATTGAACAGACGCCTCATTGAACTCACATCCAATCCCTAAAATCATCAGCAGACATCTTCAGTAGTAGCAGATACCATTTTCACCACATGTGTTTATGGTTTTTTTTTCCTTAAAAGCCAAAAGAAGCCAGAAGCTGGTGGCCCATCCCTGTAATCCTAGCTACTCAGGAGGCAGAGATTAGGAGGACTGCAGTTCAAAGCCAGCCTGGGCAAATATTTTGCGAGATCCTATCTTGAAAAAACCCATTACAGAAAGGGCTGGTGGAGTGGCTCAAAGTGTAGGCCCTGAGTTCAAGCCCCAGTACCAAAAAAAAAAAAAAAAAAGCCAAAAGAAAAATATCCTCAGATTTTGTAGTGCTAAATTTCATTCAAGGAAGGCCAATTATAGAAAATCTCTCAAAGGCAATTCTGGTCATGAGTGAATTTATGAACAAAAAACTACTTTTAAATGACCTAATGCTGTCAAACAGTTAACTACCTCCCGTCTTCCCAACATTTGAAAGCCAGGGCATCTTGTTGGGCCGCTTTAAGAATACTCTATTTGTGACAGTCAGTTCTGTGGGCCACAGGTTAATGATTCCTGGGCTGGGCCAGGAGGCAACTTGAGCCCCTGGAGTCTCACGCACAGCACCTGAGGTGGGCAGAGGAGCTACCTCATAAAGAGAGCAAAAAACCCTAAAGGACCAAGGGTCTGGAAAGATAGCGGCACGGAGGGTGGTGGGCTTGGTTAAGAAAAACCTGCTCTCTGGTCTGTTTTTATTTCATCACTTTTGACAGAAAGGAACAAAAGCTATTTCACTTTTTCCTTTGTTTTCATATCCCCAAACAATAGCAATGAAGTGACAATTTGCATTCAGCTTAGAGAGAGTTGACCCTGGCATGACTCTAAAATACCCTCCCACCTCTGGCTGGAGGGGACCAGGGCTACCAGACTCTTCTTATCAGAGATGGTGGCACATAAGCCTGGTCTTGATATTTTAAAAAGAACATGAAATTTAATTTTGTAAAAATGTAACCTATCCTGTTAAAATATTTCTAAAAGGTAAGCCCTTTGTAGATCAATATTGCATATGCCAAATGGATGTGTTTTTGGACGAGACACTACCACAAGTTCACCACCTCTGTCAGACCAGCAATTCTGCAGCCATCTGAGGTAAAATGAGTGAGGATCAGTTGTCTCCTACAAGGAATTGTAACTGCAATCCCACCTCCTTTTTCTTTCTTCATTAGTTGATACCTCCATACAGAATATTTTATGAAAACAGGAAAACTCATTTGAGGCAACAAGCCTGAACTTAGAAGTACAGAAGAAAAAAGGTCCTAGACTTGTTGGGTGGAGATATAGGAATAACCATCTCTAGTTATTGCTTTATGAACATAAATCAAGTTGTATATATGTCAAATATGTGCTGTATTACTTTTAAAATGCCCAGATTTGATACAGATTGTCAATGTGTGGCATTATTTCCTTCCCTTGCTCTGTTAGGCTGATTTGTTAATCTCTTATGAGACTTCCATGTTTACATGGCAAAATCCTTGTAGCAGCAAAAATAAAATAAACAAAATTAAACTCCAAACAAATGAAACCATCTTCATCTCATTGGCTACAGTTATAAAATCATGATGATCAATTGATTTGGAAAGTAGTATCTGTGATTCCCAGGTGCAAGGAAAGACTTTAAACAGAAAACACAAAAGACTATTGCAATACTATCAACCATCAAAGAAGTCTTCATTTTTAGAACATTGGTGCACTATTAGTAATTAGGCTCTTTTAGGGAAACCGTACCACTCCACTGACAGGAGCATATTCACGTGATACCATGTCATTCTGGTTTTCATCATTTTTTTTCCCCCTCAATACCCTTTCTCTTGTGTAATTGCCAGAACATCCATGTCTCAGTCTTGTGATTCACGGTCAATTTTTTGAGCTTGGATTGTTTCTTCTTTTACCTCCTCTAACCGGGTATGGTGAACAGGAAACAAGTGCACTTCTGCATCTTTATTTAGACTGCCCCAACCTCACAGAGCCAACAATTTTTCAGTGTGTGCTTTCCTATGCCCCAGCTCCACCTGACTGCCTTCTTACCTGGTGCGTGACCTTCAGCTGAAAATTCCAGCAGCGTGCAACTTGTCTTTGGCAAATGAATTGTAAGTGTGCCAGCTGCCAGATGTCTTCATTTTTAAAACACCTTCAAAACTGCTTCTGGCACAATTCCATAAGCAAAACAGGCTAAGCTGTAACTGTAGCTTCCATGCTGTGAGCAGAAAAGAGGGGGTGAGGGGAGCAGATGTAGGCAGAGGAAAAATGTATTTCCTTCACATCTTGAAGAAGAGTATAAAATGAAGGTGAAAAAGGAATGCGACTACTTTTAGTGGCAATTATTTGGATGAAAAATGACCTGTGACCTATGATATACCCAATTTGTACATGAATAATCACCTTAAATAATGGAGTAATTTGAAATACCATTGTTTAAAAAATTTTAATTGACAAATAATAATTGTGTATATTTATGGAATCAATGTGATAGTTTGATCTATGTTTCTGTTATATAAAGACTCAATCAAGCTAACTAATACATCCACCTCGTCACCAGCTTAACATTTTTCTGTACTAAGAACACAATTTTGAGAATACATTAGTAACTGTTGTTACCATGTTGTGTCACTGTGACAGATCACTAAAATGTCCTCCTCTAGCCTAACTGAAACTCTGTACCCTCTGGTCAACTGTGAGCACCTTGAAGACTAAAATTGTGTCTTGTATAGTCTTAAAATCACAGAATACCTCTTATACCATCACAGTCCTCCTTCTGGGGAGCTGGATGCCTTCTAGTATCTGGTCAGTCAACACGACCCTCGTCTGCTCCCCTCTCTACAACAAATCACGCAGTGGACCTTTTCATTCCTTATGCCTGATTCCTGAGTAGATTCTATTTTTATTCTATCTGTTCTATTTGGTTCACTATTAATATGTGAGCAAAAATCACTATAATGGATAATATGAAATGTGACTTCCAAGTACTATTAATTGGAGTTTTAAAAATGGAAAGACTTTAGTTCAAGCAGCATTTGGGCAGGTTAGGAGGATAAATATTTATATAGTGCCCTAGAATGAATATACCTAGAACTATGTGTGAACACATATGAAGAAAAGGAATATTGACAGCTAAGGAAGGCATTGTAAAAGGTAAATTACAAAGAAAATGAACTAAAATACTGAAGCAACTTGAAAAACAAAAAGTATTTAAAACCCAACTAAAAGTTTCCCCTTAAACATTGGGTACAGAAGCTCACACCTATAATCACAGGTACTCCAGAAGCTGAGATCAGGAGGATCTCTGTTCAAGGCTACTCAGGACAAAAAGTTAGTAAAACCCTCTCTCAACCAATAAGCTGTGTGTGGTGGCATGAATCTGTAATCTCAGCTATACAGGAGGCATAGGTAGGAGGATCATGGTCTGAGGCTGGCTCTTAGCAAAAACACAACACCCTATCTGAAAAATAACCTAAAGCAAGAAGGGCTAGAGGTGAGGTTCAACCAGTAAAGCATTTGCCTAGCAAGTGTGAGGCCCTGAGTCCAAACCTCAGTACACTGTCCCCCCACTCCCCACCAAGTTTCTCCCATGCTAATAAAATACAAACTGACTTCTTAAAACTGGTAGCCCTTTTGGAACAGTCAAACGATATTCTTAGTTTGACTCCCAGTTTCCCAGAAGCCCTTGAGCACATCACCCTGAATCCTTATAAAAATTGCCAGGAGTCTGAGCCTTTTGGATGCTGCTGTAACTGATGAGGCTGAAAGAGAACCCTAGCAGCAGCAGGGAGGGAAAAAGAGACTCAGAAATTAAAGTTGAAGTTGGTTACAGTACTCACAGATTCTCCCCAGACCTGGTTCTTACTGTTTGATGAAGCAGAAAAGCTCTCAACACAACTTGAATGTGACAATGCTGTCCCTACACCTAAGCCTGCTCTTGGGGGATGGGGTAGAGGAAGGAAGGCGGGAAACTTGGAGTTGCTCATGTCGTTATAGCTGTGGGGGACCTGGTGGTGGTGAGAGTATTTCTTCATCTCTGGCTAGTGATAGAAAATGGATCAAAAAGGGTCCTTCTCATGTCTGAGAAGGCAGCTTATTTTTTGCAAGTGCACACAGCCTGACTTGAGTTTTAGTCTCCCAGGTTTCAGGTCATGTGACTAGTAGGTAAGCAGTGTTTGTCAAGCCATCCCTCATCAGACATTTTCCCTTTGATCCTGTACAGCTCAAGTCTGATGATCCATGTGAGGGAAACAGGACTTCCTCATCACCTTTGTGACCTGCCACTTGCCTTCTCTTCTCTGGACCCATGCTTCTTCATCTATGGAATGAAAATAATTACACCTGCTTCACATCACTGCTCTGCCACTCTGTAATGTTTTTAAAGTCACTATCTTGTAGCCTATAAAATAATGCAAGATGTACTTATGATAGTGACCTTAGTGACCTGTACATATATTTCACAAGAGAAAAGCAGTTGATAAATTGGTTTGACTTATTTCCAGTTATATCACTTTAAAAGGCTCAAGAAATAATATCATTCTGGACTGCATTCTGTCCCCAATGGAAGAACTGATTAGTAAGGTGTTGGGCAACAAAGTGGCCTAATGAATGTTGGACTCAGAACATGACCTGAGAACTTAGTAGAGATACCAAATCTCAGGACCCACCAAGACTGCAGAATCACAATCTGCCTCTTACAAGGCCACTTGGTGATTTGTGTGCACATCACCCTTTGAGGAGCACTGTTTTAGAGTTCTGGAAAACGAATTTCTAAAAGTTAAAAGAGACAAAGTCTAGGTTACTCTGTGGATACAGATCTTAACAGGGAAAACTGATTCAAAAAAAGAAAGAAAATCCTTAAAACTAAACTGTCATTAGAAGAAAAGTCAGCATTTAAAAATGATAGATGTCAAGGCTCTCTGATGAGCTCAGATTTTTCAAACAAATAAAAAGTGGAGGGAGGGTGTGCCATGATCCTTTTCCATTCTTATTGAGTGATATAATATAATCCCTGTCCCTTGGATGTGTTAGTCATTAAGCCTCGTTGAGCTGTTTTCTAAATGTTTTGAATTTTTCTTTCGCTTTTCTTCTTTGGGTGCAGGTGTAAAATGCTCAAGCATTATAAATAGAAAAACTCCTCACTGATCCCCACACATACACTTCCGGTCTTATCCACTCTAAACAGAGAATCAGCTCAGCTCACTACACAGAATGAACGAATGGCAATTTACAAATTTACACTGCTTTGTGAGCTAGTGACTTTCCTGTTAATGGAACTGTTAAAACTTGAATATGTATTCCCACATTAAAAAAAAAACAACAACCATTTAAAAGTCTTATTTTATTTGATTCTATTATTTCATCATTAGAGTCCTCTTATTCCAGAATAAATTAAGAAATCCCATCAGGAGTATTTTTAAATTTTGAACATATCCACCAAAAATGCCTATGTTGAGTAAAATCTCTTCTTCACATTCTAGGTGAGAACAACCAAGAATACATACAGGATCAATTGAAGACAATCTTACCAGAGCTGAAAATATTTGTAAGCCTCTTTGGTTTTGTTATTTTATCTGTTTATTTTGTTATTATTGTTAGTAAATAAAATAGATAAGAATTATGAAACAAGAGGGAAAACTGGCATATTCCCGTGCTGATTCAAAGTCAGTTTAGCATGAGACGTGTTGCAGAACTTGTTAATGTTACACACTTAGGTTTATCAATCATAAACCTAATAATATTTAGGTTTAAATAATAATATAAATAATAATTATAATATTTATAATCATATTTTACAGATATGTTACCTGCTTGTTACATTACATAGCCTTGACAAGCATCACGTATTTCATCCATTGGACCGACCACAATTTTACCCACCTTTCCTTTTGTTAGGCTACTTCTGATTTTTCTTGCTAAAAATAAAGTTTTGGTGAACATCCTAATGATAATAGTAGCTTCTTTCTTCTGAATGCTGTTGTCAGGCTAAATTCCTAGTAGTGGGGTTATTGGGCCAAAATGTATCAATTTTTAAGTCTTAAAAGCCAACCGTGCTATCAGTTTTCTCCTGAATCCTCCCACTTTACGGAAACCTCAGCAGCAATAAGCATTACTGTGAAAAAATAGACTTGTTGGACAGGAAAGTAGAGCCTCATGACTGTTTTTGTTTTGTTTCTAATTAGGATGGACAACATATGCTCTATGAACCCATGAATGGTAGGTGCTTTTCCCTTTTGGGGGTTACTATGGTCACTACACATCAGGGCCTGCTCTAAGGATAGCATCCTTGCCCCTCATCCTCATCTGTCTGTGGATCATTAGATCTTCTCGTTCCCATCTGTGACATAGTAATAAATACATACTGGCCTCTGTCCCTGGTTTCTAGCATAGAACTCTGGAAACCTGTAATTTCCTGAGTAGTAAGAGTGTTAGGAATATCTTTTTTTTTCTAATATTCAGTCTCTGTTTCTAAATCCCTTGGAATTTCCTGGGAGATAGAAACATCTTTTGTTCTAATAAGATTGACTTCTGGTGGACTGCCAGATAGCTTCAGGATGGGGGCAGATTACCAGAAATGCAGAGTCATGTGATCAGAAGCTTAAAGCTTTCAGTGGCATTCCTCATTCTTTGGGTAGGAGGAAGAGGGGATGGAGAATGAGTTAATAGTCAATAACCATGCCTTCCTTAAAAATCCTTAAAAGATAGGGTTCGGAGAGTTCTGTGATGGTGAAGACATCATGTGCGAGGACATCTCCCTGAGGACAGATGCCTCTGTGTTCAGGACCTTTCAGACCCCACCCTACATGTGTCTTCATCTGGCCATTCATCTGCATCCTTTGTACTGCCCTTCATAATAAACTGGTAAGTGTAAGCAGCTCTCACCCTGAGTTTCATTGGCTGTTATGTTATCTGGCCTGAGGTAGTTATAATAAGAAACACATCATGTAACTGAAAATCTGTGCCCTTTACCCAATGTCTCCCCAGCTCCAACCCCATCAACCCCTGGCAATCACCATCCTACTCTCTATAAATACAATTTAAAAATATAATGAAAGCCAATCCCTTCAGATAAAAGTTTTGTTCTGCAAAATTTCAAATATTTGTTCAGAATAAATAAACTAAAAATATCCTCCATTTGCTTATCTTTGGGGAAAAGGGGAAATAAATGGTAGTATACAAAGAACACAATCTTTTTTTTTTTACATGTTTAACAATCTTTAATTCAATTGTAAAAGTCCAGTACAAGCCATTTTTAGGGCTTGGGATTTGTTCTTTTAAAAACAAGAATGGGGGGCTATGCAACAAAATGATCTTTCCACTTTTCAAAAACTTTCAAGGAAAGGATAGATCATAGGGCCATTGAAGATCCATTTAACCAAACCCACCTTCGCCCCCTAGCAATAGTTTACACCAATTCTATTATCTAATACATATTCCTGAATGAAGATTTACAGTTCAGCTTTGCTTACATTAACCATTTAAAAATACTTAGCACCAGCTTGCCTCCAATAATACCAAACAAATTGTGAATTACTTTAAGATGCATTTCTTCTTAAAACAAGGGGGCAGTTATTTGTAGAAAACACTATTTAGCCTCCCAATACATTTCCCAGAAATGGAATATGCCATCCAAAGGCCTAGACACTCTTATACTTTCAAAGGAACACAATCTTTTATTTAGAGATTTAGCTTTTCCTTTCTTTTCTTTTTTTTGGTGGTACTGACGTTTGAACTCAGGGCCTCATGCACTGCTAGGTAGGTGCTCTACCACTTGAGCCACTCCACCAACCCTTACCTTTCTTATCCATCAGGAAAATGATAGAAACCTCACAAGAGTGAGATCCTGTTATCTTATCACTTCAGCATTTGTCTCCACAAATCTCACGTATGGTTTCTAAAAATTTAGATTACTCAGACTATGAGTTAGGGAGAAATTATTTATTTTTCAATAGGATTCTTTCATGTAAAATATAATTAGCACCAGCTTTTCTTTTCTTTTTTTCTTTTATTATTCATATGTGCATACAAGGCTTGGGTCATTTCTCCCCCCTGCCCCCACCCCCTCCCTTACCACCCACTCCGCCCCCTCCCTCTCCCCCTCACCCCCTCAATACCCAGCAGAAACTACTTTGCCCTTATTTCTAATTTTGTTGTAGAGAGAGTATAAGCAATAATAGGAAGGAACAAGGGTTTTTGCTGGTTGAGATAAGGATAGCTATACAGGGCATAAACTCACATTGATTTCCTGTGAGTGTGTGTTACCTTCTAGGTTAATTCTTTTTGATCTCACCTTTTCTCTAGTTCCTGGTCCCCTTTTCCTATTGGCCTCAGTTGCTTTTAAGGTATCTGCTTTAGTTTCTCTTCGTTAAGGGCAACAAATGCTAGCTAGTTTTTTAGGTGTCTCACCTATCCTCACCCCTCCCTTGTGTGCTCTCGCTTTTATCATGTGCTCAAAGTCCAATCCCATTGTTGTGTTTGCCCTTGATCTAATGTCCACATATGAGGGAGAACATATGATTTTTGGTCTTTTGGGCGAGGCTAACCTCACTCAGAATGATGTTCTCCAATTCCATCCATTTACCAGCGAATGATAACATTTCGTTCTTCTTCATGGCTGCATAAAATTCCATTGTGTATAGAAACCACATTTTCTTAATCCATTCGTCAGTGCTGGGGCATCTTGGCTGTTTCCATAACTTGGCTATTGTGAATAGTGCTGCAATAAACATGGATGTGCAGGTGCCTCTGGAGTAAGCTGTGTCACAGTCTTTTGGGTATATCCCCAAGAGTGGTATTGCTGGATCAAATGGTAGATCAATGTTTAGCTTTTTAAGTAGCCTCCAAATTTTTTTCCAGAGTGGTTGTACTAGTTTACATTCCCACCAACAGTGTAAGAGGGTTCCTTTTTCCCCGCATCCTCGCCAACTCCTGTTGGTGGTGGTGTTGCTAATGATGGCTACTCTAACAGGGGTGAGGTGGAATCTTAGTGTGGTTTTAATTTGCATTTCCTTTATTGCTAGAGATGGTGAGCATTTTTTCATGTGTTTTCTGGCCATTTGAATTTCTTCTTCTGAGAAAGTTCTGTTTAGTTCACTTGCCCATTTCATTATTGGTTCATTACTTTTGGGAGAATTGAGTTTTTTAAGTTCCCTATATATTCTGGTTATCAGTCCTTTGTCTGATGTATAGTTGGCAAATATTTTCTCCCACTCTGTGGGTGTTCTCTTCAGTTTAGAGACCATTTCTTTTGATGAACAGAAGCTTTTTAGCTTTATGAGGTCCCATTTATCTATGCTATCTCTTAGTTGCTGTGCTGCTGGGGTTTCGTTGAGAAAGTTCTTACCTATACCTACTAACTCCAGAGTATTTCCTATTCTTTCTTGTATCAACTTTAGAGTTTGTGGTCTGATATTAAGATCCTTGATCCATTTTGAGTTAATCTTGGTATAGGGTGATATACATGGATCTAGTTTCAGTTTTTTGCAGACTGCTAACCAGTTTTCCCAGCAGTTTTTGTTAAAGAGGCTGCTATTTCTCCATTGTATATTTTTAGCTCCTTTGTCAAAGACAAGTTGGTTATAGTTGTGTGGCTTCATATCTGGGTCTTCTATTCTGTTCCACTGGTCTTCATGTCTGTTTTTGTGCCAGTACCATGCTGTGTTTATTGTTATTGCTTTGTAATATAGTTTGAAGTCAGGTATTGTGATACCTCCTGCATTGTTCTTTTGACTGAGTATTGCCTTGGCTATTCGTGGCCTCTTGTGTTTCCATATAAATTTAACAGTAGATTTTTCAATCTCTTTAATGAATGTCATTGGAATTTTGATGGGAATTGCATTGAACATGTAGATTACTTTGGGGAGTGTCGACATTTTTACTATGTTGATTCTACCAATCCATGAGCATGGGAGATCTCTCCACTTTCTATAGTCTTCCTCAATCTCTTTCTTCAGAAGTGTATAGTTTTCCTTGTAGAGGTGATTCACATCTTTTGTTAGGTTTACACCTAGGTATTTGATTTTTTTTGAGGCTATTGTAAATGGAATTGTTTTCATACATTCTTTTTCAGTTTGCTCATTGTTAGTGTATAGAAATGCTAATGATTTTTCTATGTTGATTTTATATCCTGCTACCTTGCTATAGCTATTGATGACGTCTAGAAGCTTCTGAGTAGAGTTTTTTGGATCTTTAAGGTATAAGATCATGTCATCTGCAAATAGGGATATTTTGACAGTTTCTTTACCTATTTGTAGTCCTTTTATTCCTTCTTCTTGCCTAATTGCTCTGGCTAGGAATTCCAGTACTATGGTGAATAGGAGTGGAGATAGTGGGCATCCTTGTCTGGTTCCTGATTTTAGAGGGAATGGTTTCATAGCACCAGCTTTTCTTAAAGATAGTGTTTCTTGTAATGTATTTGAAGAGAATTTGATTCGTACAAACATGTTGATCTACAACTCAGTTGTGAAAAATAGTGTGTCCTATTTATAATTAATGTGTGAGAATGCACCACAATGTAGTAATTTGCTGAGACATTGTTAAGCAACTGGACCCAGAAGTTTGGACGAGCAGTTCACGCAGCTGACGTCTTCAAAGTGTGGACCAACATATGAATGCTTACCCGGCACACAGCAGTGGGCTTTGAAAATGGTGGAAAGTGCATGTGGAAACTTTGAGGCTTATTTCCAGGGAATTTCAGAAGCCTGAGGCAGTACACTTAACATATTTACTATTCTGAAAGTGAGCTCTACATGATGCCATCTTAGTGAAAAATATTTTATAGTATATGACATACATATTATACATACTTATTTCTGCATGCCGTGTACACACACACACACACACACACTGGAAAGAAGTGCAGAAACACTCCTGGGCAGTAGATCGATGTGGTAGAGATGGGCGCCACTGCTGGTCTTCTCTGTACACTTTACATGCTTTTGTTTGACTTGCAAGTTTTAAACATATGCATTTGTTTTCATAATTAAAAAAATAAACACACGACTGACAGAGTGGTTCAAGTGGTACAGCATCCGCCTAGCAGGTGTTAGCCCCTGAGTTCAACCTCCAGTACCAGAAAAACTGAAAAGCAGCATAAGAGAGAGAATGAGACAATTATAGTGAGTTATTTACTCAAATTTATTGTTTGAATCTGAATTTCTGTCTTTTTTTTTCTTTTTTTGGTGGTACTAGGGTTTGAATTCAGGGCCTCACACTTACTAGATAAGCACTTAACCGTTGTGGATCCTCCTTCTTACACCTCCTACATAGCTGGCATTACAGACATATACCACTATGCTGATTTGCTTATTGAGATGGGGGTCTTGCTAACACTGCCATCCTCTCCTGAGTAACTAGGATTCCAGGCATGGGCCACTGGACTCAGCCTGAATCTGTGTTTTTCTAAAGAGGAGTAGAAATTTAAGTTTAGAATTCTTTTGGCTAAGTAAGGTCTAATACCACAAAAACTGAGACTGCTTTTAGCACAGGTCACATCTTTCGTGAGCTGGCTTAAGGACATAGACAATCTGCCAGAAGCTCTTTACCCCTTACCTAAGTAGGTAGTTCTGAAAAGGCAAGGAAAGAATTAAATCCCTTTTACTATAGATTGCATTTTAATATGTAAAAATGTAAATATGTGATTATATCCACTTTTTCTAAAGGCATTCTCCAGGATAGGATTTGAAGATATAGAAAAATAGAAAAATATTATTATTATATGAAATACATTAATAAGTTTATATGCTATTGTGCAGCATTGTTTAAAATATTTATTTACTCTGTGGAGAAGCATATTCAGGAATTTAACAATATCCACCAAGTTTCCTTCCAGCAGGACTTCCCAGCAGGGGGTCGAAGGATGGAGGGCTCCCAAACTATCTGACAACAGTCACAAATGCCCAGGCAATAGGTGACTGCAGACTGTGGAGCCTTGGCTAGTGTTTGATGAGTAAGAAAGGGGCCAGAGGAGGTTAATATGAACAACTGGGAACAGAGCAGAATAGAATATGGAGTGATCATTATCATTTTCCTACAGCTCTGCAGCTTTGTGTTATCTATCTAAAATTGTTACAGCGAGCATTGACTTTAGAATCTAAATTTTGGGCAAATGGCTCTCATTTCTACCACAAGTAACCTGATGAGTTTGTTAAAAAAGCCCTTGACCCTAGAGAGTTTGATTCAGATAGCATAAAATGGGATCTCAGAAGCATATTTTTAACAAGCAGGGAATTCTAATCCTTGCAATCTAAACATTAATTTGAGAACCTTATAAACTTAATTTGAGGACTAAATGGAATTAATTTAATGGAATAAATTAATGTATCTTCAAATCACCTGGATTTTCAAAGTGGGGTGTACGCAAAGAGGAGCCCATACATAATGCTGGTGATTGTTTAAACAAACACAGGATGTAATTCTTGAAGATGTTTCCTTCAGAGAACAATTTATCATTCAGTCTCCTATGTCCTGAAACCAATCTGGCTACAAAGCTTAGGCCCGGGTTGCCCTTGTCTCTTAGTCTGGGATCACAGCTTGCACAGCTGAACCCAAAGCACTTTAGTTAGTTCAAACACGCGCTGATGAGCTAGCCGTCCAGAGTGCTTAGGACTCACAGTGCTCAGGAACTATTGCATAGCATTGTTTATTATATTTGCATTTCTCATTATTTAAATTATTGACAAAAATCTAACAAATGTCTTAAAGTCAACTTTTAGAGTAGAGGAGGAATTTCAATTTAACTTTTTTGGGGGCAGGGTAGTAATAGGGTTTGAACTCAGGCTTCACACTTGCAAAGTGTGAGCTGTACCACTCAAGCCATGCCTCCAGCCTTTTTGCTCTGGTTATTTTGGAGATAGGGACTCACTATTTGCCCAGACCAGCCTAAACTATGATCTTCCTATTTTGCACTGTTCACCAACCACTATGTCCAGCTTTTTTCTGTTAAGATGGGGTCTTTCAATCTTTTTACCCTGATTAGCCTCAAACCATGATCCTCCCAATCTCAGCCTCCCACACAGCTATGATTACTGGTGTCAGCCCCCAGTGCCTGGCTTCCTGTCCTTTTGGTTATAGCTAATCTAAATTCATAAGTATTGATCCATTAAAATATGCATTCTCTCAGACATTTGTACCCTCCTCTCAACAAAATTTGAAGTGAGCTTGATGAAATTGCAGTATTTCATAAATCCTGGCCATATTTCACTAAGACCTTTAAAAACAAAAGGAGGCCTCTAAAGGACTAGTTCTCAGTCTCAGTGCACATTGGAACAATCTGGGGAACTTTAGAAATAACTGATGCCTTGTGACTTAGCCCGAGGAAGTCTATATATCAGGTCTGGGCATTCGGATTTAAAAGAGCCTTCCAGCCAAGATGGAGAATCACTGATACAGCACTGTTTGATGCCTGAGGAGATGGGAAATAGTCCTCTCCTCTTCCTTGAGGGTCAGGGGATGTCATAGGCTGAATATCTGTACCTTAATCTGTAGGACTTGGGAGTGTTACCTTGGATGGCAAAGGGACTTGGCAAAGGTGATGGAGTTAAGGATCTTGAGATGGGTTATCCAGTAGTCTGAAGTAACCACAGAGGTCCTTACAAGAGGGGACACAGGAGATGTCAGAGTGAGATAGAAGGTGAGTGGCAATAGAAGGTGAAGGATTGAGAATTTTGAAGATGTTATGCTGCTTACTGGGTTTCAAGTTAGAAGAAAGGCCATGAGCCAAACAATGTATGCAATCTTTGGAAGCTGGGAAGAGCAAGGAGGCAGATTTCCTCCTAGAGCCTATAGAAGCAACACAGTCCCAGGGACCTGCTTCAGACAGCTTACATCCAGAACTGTAAGTCTGTGTTAGTGTTTTGTTTTTGATTTTGAGACAAGGTTTCTCTATGTTTCTCAGGCTGGTCTCAAACCTCTGTTCTCAAGTGTTCCTCTCACCTTGGTCTCCTCAGTGCTTGGAACCCCATGTACACAACACCCTGGCTTAATCTGTGTTGTTGGAAGCCACTAAATTTATGGGAGTTTATTAGAGCAGAGATAGTGTAGAGGATGATGGGTTTTGTCCAGGAACAATTTGAAATGGTCTGATGGGCTGTTCTGTGCCACTCAAATATCCAAACCATAGAAATGTCAGCAAGAAAAGTCAAGACCAAATTGCTGTGATCCACATTTTATTTACCTTTTAAATACATTTCTCAAACAGTTTTTAACCCTTACTTTCTTAATATGCAATGACAATTTTGTTGTGAGAATCTTCTTAAATACAAATTAAATTTTATATATTATCACTGCCAACCCAAACCTCAGATTTAAGCAAATAAAGGAAGGTCAAACCAAATACTTTTGAAAGTTGCCCACCAAGGGTAGGTTGATTGACTTTTCACATTTGCAGGTGTGGAGTAGGCATGTGACTTCAAAGTTTTTATTTGGTGGGTTTTTAAGAGTATGAACATTTGCTAATATGAAGATTCCTTCTGAAGGCTGAGTATTTTGACCTTATACTCCATGCTGCCCTACCCCCCAGTTCTGATGAACAAAAGTAGAACCATCATATCATAAGCACCTGTGATATTTTGATTTTCCAGGCCTTGATTGGACTTCCCTCTCTAAACCAGAGGTCATCTCTGGTTTAGCTTGAAGTTTGGAAACCCAGATTCTGACATAGTTAGCTTTCACACTGTGGAAGTTTGTGTTTGCACATTAGTAAATGCAGCTTTGCCTTAAAGTTCCATGGTGATTCTCTTTCGATTAGCTTAGACTATTATCTTTGGAATTAATTCCGATTACTTATGTAAAGTGCCTAGCAAGGTGGTCCATTTATAAAAGCTGTTCAATAAATCTCACTTCTCTGTATTGTAGATAATAAATAAAAGCATTCAGAGACAGGCAGGCTTGAAATAGAACAATGAAGCTACTTACATAACACACAATTTGTGTGTTATGGACAATTTCCTTGAGTTTGATTCATTCAATTAGAAACATGTTCCTACAATTTTTGGCAGCATGCATATTTTCTAATATTACAGTGCCAGTGGTATTACTCTGAGAGATCCATCTAGGCCTGTCAACCAGTTCCAGTGGAGGCATAATTTCCATTAATGGCTCAATGCTAAACAAATTCCCACCAGAACAAATACCTGTTTGTCCCCCCCCAAAAAAAGTGTCTGCACCATGTTCCTGTGGAAGGATGCATGTAATATTCAAGCCCTGTAATTAAGGATGAAAGAAATATTATTAAAATCTCCTCCTAATACTCCTAAACTATACCTTCAAATGAAGTTTTGAGCCTATTGACAAGAAGTCCAACACTTGACACCTAGTGACAGTGTCAGGTGCTTAGTAGGCTGCAGTGCTCAAGGAGGAGGTCAGGATGAACAGACCATCCAGAGGTGTTGACTTCAAGTGCACTGCACAAAAACAGCAAATGATGAAACTCTGACAAAGCACATTTATTTATTTTCTCTAAAGACATTTTTATGTAAGACCCATATAAAGATTTGATGAACATGTTAACGTCAGAATGTTGCAGCTCCCATCTCTGATCTAGGCAGGTAATTTGGACAAAACTAAATGCACAGGCATCTTTCTAAAGAAGATGCCCTGCCTTCCACACACCCTGAACGAACGCAATCTGATCAGTAGCAGCAGTAAACATACTTTTGTAGGGTAACTTGTTTTCTGAAGTAATATGGGAACTTGGGCCACTTAGCTATTATTCCCACGCTTCTACAATGAGAACACCTTTATCTCACCAGAGCGAAATTTTAGCCTGATAAACCTCCCTTTTTTATTGTTAAGTGCTATATTTTCTTCCCAGGTGCGTTTTACTCCTCAAACACTAAGATCTAGTTACTTTAGATTTTTAGTGCTCGTATGTCATTTGTATACTAACGTCCAGGAGATTATTTTCACCATTAATCTTTGCAGCTAATAAAGATGAATGTAAGCCAGCCTCCTTAAAACCAGAGGTGGGCATTTCCCCGTAATGCTTTTCTATGGCTCCTTGATGAAGACGATGGACTAAAGCAAAACTTCTGCATGATCTATTAATAGAGAATGAGGATTAATGAAGGATTGTGTCATAATGAGTCTGCCTGCAGAGTAGCTTCAGTTCTAGTCCTTTGCTGCCAAAATACAGTTCTCATTTCCAACAAACAAAGTCTATGTGAGAGAAAGCACAGAGCCCCTTTAGAACTGGAAAGTCCTGTGCATAACAATGAATGTCTAACTCTTCTTTTGCCAAAGAGCTTCAGCACTTTCAATGTCAGAGGTCAATGCAGTGATTCAGAAGGGGCCTGATGCTTATCTAAGCTTTTGCAACAAAATTAGAATGTGCTGTAGTCTTATTAAAGAAATGTTTGTTCCTCCATCAATGAGCTGAAAAGAAAGCAGCTCAATGGACTTTTGCAAATTACAGCAATAAACTGCTTGAATTAACTGCTTTATTACAAATATTTAATTATTCTGAGGGTTAAATATCCAAGATTTTGGAAAGGCAAAAATTAGCAGTCCACTTGATAACCTACTTCATTTAAAATCTGTTACAATGATGTATTTTTGTTTTTATTTTTAAACAATTCCAACTTTCAGTGGTCTTCATCATGAATTCAGCCAGTTTCCTTCCATTTGGAATTAAAAAGAAAAATACATACAGTCCTTAATTTTGGAGTAAGTTGTCAAGAAAATCAAATTTGTAACTCATGAGCAATACAAAAGGAGGAACTTGTTTTCTTTCCCTAGCAGCATGAATAAGACTTGCCTCAAAACACCCAGTTAAAGTCAGTCACATTTTCAGTAAGACCTATTTCAAGCTTTAGATAAAACAACATGGTATGATTCTTAAATGACTGATGTTTAAATTTACTCCCCTTTAAAATAAAAAGGGCCATGAATTTAACTTTATGTTAAAAGAAAATTTGACAAATACATACTAAACAAAAAGCAAATGTTCTCAAAGGGAAGTTTTTTTATTCCAACAAAATAAAATTCAATTCATCAATACAAGTCTGTTTTTCATTTATTAAGTGGTACCAAAGCAGATGAACATTCTTTAAAAACCGATCACTTTTTCAAGGTTATAGTCTTTAAAAATACGAAAGTAGAGAGTATTTTGCCACAAGGCAAAGAAAAATATGACAATAACAGAAACGGATCAATCGGGATACGCTTCCACAGAGGGACATATCAAAGGATTATTACAGCCTCTTTACACTTCTCTTTGGAGTCACTAATCTACATCACTAAATTGAGCCAGAAAATCTGCCATGTAGGTCTCGACTTTTCATAGCAGCTCTTAAATGTGTATTCGGAAACTACAAAGTACTGAATATATTTTCAATCTTTTTATACTACGATTTACAACTAATGACCTTAAGCAAAATTATGAGACCACCCTGGTTTAGAGCCCAATAACGGTATAGAATCAAACTTCATTATCATTCAAATTTAATAGGAAAGAAGGACAACAATAAAAAAAATCCATAGTAATATAGATAAATCTGTCTTGTAGTTTTACTTTGTAAAAATATCCTCCTTCACTTGCATTTTGCTATTACCGGCTCAGGATAAGTAGACAATTATCTAAGCTCGATACCAAAAGTAATAACGTACTGCATACATTCAAAATCCTTGTGCCACATCCGCCAGGGCCCACAGGGATGAAACATTTATCAGTTGCTGCTTAGAGCTGCGGGTTGAAAAATTTGGCTGCCCAGGCTGACATTTAGGAAAAATCATAGTTTTAGCTTGATTCAGACCCCAGCACAGGAGATCCTGACACTGGGATGACTCCACTGGCTGCGTGCCTCCTGATACCCATAAGAACTGTGGGCTGCTCTCTGTCCCACTACTGGCCATGAAAGAAGTCCTTTTACTTCCCTGCCAAGGTTGGCACACTGCCCTTTTCAGGGACCCACCAAACCGTCTTCTTGGATGTAACAAATTAGTACATTCTCAGAATAATAATAAGTGCAGGCATGAAAACACCAATTGTTTTTATTTGGAAATGAAGTAACTCATTTTAGCTGAGTGACTTTTTCAGTATAGCACCCCAGGCCAAAAAGAAAAAAAAAAATCTTTTCTGAAAAGAATGGTCAATTTCAGGAGAGATATGACACATTATTTGCTGTAAAAATCAGAGAAAGGCAAAAGAATAGGAAATAAACTGGCATTTGTTGTAGAGCAGTTGAAAAGAAAATCCAGAGTTTGAAGGAAATACAAATAAAAAATAAGTGATGCGTCCAAAGTATAATTACAGAAATAAGACTGCAAATGAGTACAATATGGGGTTAATTTTTTATATTAGGTTAAGATCCATTAACTGTTCTGCTTCTAATTGAAAAAAAATACTTAACTAAGCATTTTTAAAGCTTATAAGTTATATTAGAAAATAATTAGATACATAGAAATGTTAAAAACTAGAGGATAACATAAAAATGATTTCGTATCTTAACGCTCATGTCAAAATTTACTTTCAGTTTTCAAAAAGATTTCTTTCGTGTGTGTGTGTGTGTGTGTGTGTGTGTGCTTTTCTGTCCTCGGGAATTTTCCATGTTACTTAGAAAAGGAAAAAGTTAATATTTATAAATTTGCCTATAAGTCAATCTACTTCAAAGCAGAGCCGCAAAATTTATAGGAAACACTTTTCCTCATTCCAGGCCATCACCAATCTTTCAAAGTCAAGAATTCTAAAAAATATGACTACAAGAATTCTTGTTATAGAGTCGTTATGACAGCTTCAACTGAGATTTGAATAGCAAATATACTTTTAAGTGGATGATAAGTTGAAATGAGAAGAACTGGCAAGAAGTATGAAATAGCAAAGTAAATAAATGTATGTTTTCAATATGCTAACTATCATGCAATATAGACATCAGCTCAACATTATAATCCAGAAATCACATGAATCATTAATCTATTCTCTCTTTGCTTTAGCTCCGGTCTTTTTAAACAAATCATGATATTTTATGTAAAAACATACTACAAATTTACTAAACTTTCTGGTTCAAATGAGTTCAAGAATATCTCATTATAAATGGAGATAGTCCTGAAAAGGCAGCCAAGCATGACTAAAAAGATCACTCTTTTACACAAAAAATAGCCTTCTTATTTTACCCTTTGTTGAAAAGACATTTGGCCAGCCACAGGGGAAATACATAATCTACTTTTATATTCAAATAATTTATTTGAAAATTCTATGGTTACAACAACCCTAAAACAATTCTGGATTGAATATACATATTACATGGGTTTATGTGACCTTAATCATTGACTTGTTTTCATGCATTAGCAATGATTTGGGCAATTTTTCTTACAGGAGAAATATACATTCTAATACTTGAATAAAAAACTTGCTATTAAATAAAATTATAAATGAAATGAAATAGATGGTATTAATGTAGTATATTCTGATAAATGATTTGATGCAGAAAGTCAAATTTGAATATGGCAGATCATTTCATGTAACAGTCTATCAATTTGATCTAATGTACATTCCAATACACAGTCTATCTGGTAACAACATGTCAAAAATTATTCTATCATAACTTGCCTTTTTATACAGACAAGCAGCAATCCTCGAATGTTTCAAGATCTGAAAAGCCTCCCTCTACATAGATTTGTTCTTTTCAATTCTGTGAACTTTTGTTTCAGTGTTTTGATAATAAGGTTGATTTTATGAGCTTTAAACCATGGTTAACTTTGCTCTGAAATGCCTCCTCCCACCTCCCGCCTCAGGAGCCAGGGAAGACGCCAGCAGTAAATGATGTTTGTCCATTTATTCTAAGTCAGACACTGCTTCTTTCACTCAGTTGCTCAATATCCACGATAATACAGAAGCAGAGAACAGCATACACTGAGGAGGAAAAGCTTAAAGCAATTAGTTTCCTAAATACTTTAGCCCTCCTTATTTAGGTTTTTTAAAAAACAGGCAATCATACAATGAATTTCAAGCAGCCATACAAAGCATTTTTAAAAAAACCAAAAAAACTGTTTCTAGAGTTGTCATTTCCTTACATTGTCACATACAGAAAGAGAGGAAGTAGCTGTTGTATTCATGTCCTAAAACTGATCACTCAGACAGTCTAGAAAGTTTTCTATGCTTTCTACCTATATTTTTCCTCTGGCTTTTCAAGGTACAAATGAGCTATTTCCAGCTCTGATACAGAAGACCAAAATGTAAAATGTATTCCGGGTGCCTCCCTACATCCTGCCACTCTTCGAGCAAGCAGAATGAATATCTGGGCTAACCACACATTTCAGGACAAAGGGACTAATTCATGGGGGAGGGGAGACCACACACTATTTATAAGGTTTGTTCAGTTTACAAGAAAACTATTGTCACTGCTTTGTTGATTCATTATGAATGACCCTGCATGACAAATAACAAGTGGCCACCTCCTTGCTGAGCTTCCCCGGCATGGCATACTTCTTGCAGAGAAGAGCAGCGAACATCTAGTGGGCTGATTGTGTTTAAGGAAAGTAGAACTGTAGATACATGGATGACTCTGATCACAGAGGTGGCCATCAGGTTGAAGATTTGATGAAACTGGGGCTCTGGTACCTGAAAGATCACGCACAATAGGATGGTGCTTGCTATTGCTGTTCAAAACTCTGATGTGAGGAACCAAATTCCACTAGAGGGAGTGAAAAAGCCTGGAAAGGATCATAGAGATGCTGACTGTCTGTGCAGGATCCCACCACTAGGACATTTTAGTCACTACAAAATCTTCTTGTCTCCCCACCTACAAAATGGGACTAAAGTATTTTTTTTAAAGGAAAATCACCTTAAAATCCTTTGTTGGAAAATGCTATACAGTGCACAAGTATTATCTTCATCATCCATTGAACCTTTGTACTTTTTTCTCTGTCCTGTGGGAAATAATAAATTGACATATTTTCTATCATCAGAGATCCTTTTAAGACCACAATGTGATTGCACTCCAGTACATCTCACACTTATCCCCATTAAAAACACACAAAGGGGTGAAAGCAGGGAAAGAACTAGATAGGCATAAAGGGCAGGTCGGATATACTGTCGTACAACATGGGCGCTCTCGCCTAACCTGCCCCAGCCTCTAAGACAGGAATGAACCACCACACAAAGCGCTTGCAAACGGGCCCTGCATACATTCCAGTTGAAACTGGCTGCTCAGTGGGTAAAAGCACACAGATTGCTCTCCGGAGTGGCCATTTGATTGCAGATCAGCTATGTGGTCCCCTCCTGCTCCAGCAGCCCTGAATCTTTTTAAGTGGTTGTTTTAGTTGGAAATACAGGAAGGAAATCTGTTCCTCTGTGATACCTACATATAGCATTATGGGTTTTTTCTATTTCTTTAAGGAATAAAGGTACCTTAAAAACAAACCCAGACCTCCATGAAGAAGTTCCTAGGTGGCCAGAGGGAGAAGGAATCCTTCCACTTTGTGTTTCTTCTTTACTTCTATCAGTTATGGGATTTCCCTAGGCCACTAAGTGGTTTTAAGAAGAAAATAAACAGTGTTTCAAGGTGGTGGGGAAACAGGCAGTCTTAGAGATAGGTTACAATGGAATATTTTTGGTAAACCTCTGTGGAAGTCAATTTTGTAATTTCTACCAAAGTCCTACCCTCAGGAATATATCTTATGGCTTTGACACAACAGGCAAGACTCGATATACGTACAAGGATGTTTATTGTAATACTGTTTGAAATAGTTAAAGATTGGAGGTACCTTAAGTATCTGTCAATAGCGGATGGTTATTATGATGCAAGAATCTAAGGAGATAATATACAACATAAAAAAGGAATGAAGAATTGATAAGAAGAACCTAAGATATAACATTGAGAGGGGAAAATGAGTAGAGTTGCCTAAGACTCCTGGTGCTTGAGGGGGGAAAAGGTTTATATACATTGTTCATAGACTCCCTGAGAGCAGGACCCATGCTTGTTTTGCTCACACCTGTATCCTTAGGGGCAGGACATACTTTATTTTAGATGAGTCAAGATCTAAAGTTGTAGTGAATGAGGGAGAGCAAGACAGTGAAGGACAGACTTGAAAAAACTGGAGTCAAAGGTATATACAGAACTTGATAGAAATTTCATGAATAAAAGTAGAAAACATTAGCAGCATGATCAAGAGGGATGTCCTGCTACTTCTTTATCTTGCTGTCTGCCTATCAATTTTTCTATGAGGATGCATTTTTTAATAATTCAACAATAAGACAACTTAAATGCATTGAACTTAAATCAGTTGCAGTTGGCAACTCTGAATGTATGGTTCCAGACTGAGAGGAATCAACCATAGTTAGAAATGTCCTACTTAGAAAACTAAGTAGATGGTGTTGATAAAGAAGTGAGGATGTCAATGAGGAGATGGGCAGTGGACTTCACTATTAATCTCCTCAGGGTTCTGAGCTGGCCTTAGGGCACCCTGAGAAATCTCTCTAGCCTCAGTGCCCATAGTATACAATTCCACTTTAAAGGCAGTTCAGTCATAATTCTGTTATGGAATCACCAGGGAGCTGCTCTTAGGAATCCGACAATCATATTTTCTAAAGACAATTACAAACCATGCAAAGCAGCGTTCATTTTCATTGACATGTTCAAATGACTTACAAATAAGTGCACTTGTGTAGTACAAAAATTCCTGCACACACTGATTGGTTATACCCAGACAGCTGAGGGAAACAAAGTGGGGCTTAGCAAAATTGGAATCCTCTACTTGGCATCCTCTGGACCCTTCCTCCCTGTTGATTTCCCAGGATTACGAGGATATTTGCTGCTCTTGAGACTTCCTCTGAGGCCTGGGACCAATCTTTCATATATCTGCCCTGTGGGCATCCACTCTAAGAGGCTTCAGAGCCCCCTCCTTCTCCTCCTCCTCCTTCTTCTTCTATACTGGGATTTGAACTCAGGGCCTTGCACTTGCTAAACAGGTGCTCTATCCTATCACTTGAGCCACACTGCCAGTTCTTCCCCTCTGTGTTCTGCTAGTGGGATTCTCCTCCCTTCTTCTATGTCTTTTACTGAGCCTTGCTTTGTCCTTTGTGCAGAGACTTAGTGCACTGAGAGCTATTTGGCAGTGACTCCATGCCAGGTGTTGTGTGAGTCCCTGGGGACTCAATGGTAAACAGGACATTGATTCTTTCATCAGAGTTGTCTTAGTGTGAGCCTATGATGGGGTGAATACCAAGTCTATGGGGCACCTTATGCAGAATAGACTTCCTGAAGAAGGTGGTATTTATGGTGAGTCTGAATCATGTGTAGGAATTCACCACGTCAGGAGGGTGGGAAGGTAGTAGAATAGGGAACATTTTGGGCTGAGGAGAGGGCAGTAGCCTATTATGGCTGCATACAGGCTTTAAGTTCATAATATGCTTGTGGGTTTTGTTAGTTTGTGAATTTATTTTAGTTAATATCAAATTTTACCTTTCCTAAAATTTTAGACTTTAGTAATCCATGGTGTATTATGAAAATTCAGAAATAACAGAATATGTCATTTTATCTTCTATTACAAAGTCTGTGATATGGAAGAATAGAATAGTTTCATAATTTGCTGAATAATTTAAGATACACCCATTATTTTGTTCAGTATAGCCTTTCCCAAAGAGTCCTCAGGACTTAATGAATCTTCAGAAAAATATAAGTATTCAAAGAGGTCAGGAAAACTTGCCTTCCGTATTATTCCCTTATGGTTTCACCAGCAACATTAGCTATTAAAGGCACAGAAAAGATCTGTAATAAAATTCCTTTTTAATTTGTTTAAACCAGTTTCCTAGATTTATTTTGTTTTGTTACCTTCCTCCTTGTCACAGAGCTCCATTATTATTTCAACGCACTACTGATACATGGAGTATAGTTCAATATTAGTCTATGATGAATTCCCTTTGAGGCCAACATCTTTCTTGCTATTTTTGTTATTGTTATTATTATGTATTTACAATATACTAAGCACTTTGTTAGGTGCTTTATAAGGATGATGTCATATAATTCTCATGTATGATGTAAATATTATAATTTTCATTGTGCAGATGAAGCAACTGAGGGCCTGAGAAATTATGAAACTTGCATGAAGTCAAACCACCATTAACAGGTAAAGTCAGGCTTCACCTCTTTCTGTTTGATTCTAGACACTTGCTCTCCTGATCTTGCCTGGAATTTAGAAGAGTCATGTTTCTAAATATTTGATATTTGAATCTGCATTTGGACTTACCTTTAAAGGTTGAAACAATAGTATCTTGGTGGCCCACAAGGTAGAAGCAGTAGGGGGAAAGGGAAGCTCAGTGGCCCATTTGCATGTTGCTTTTTCCCACCTGGCAGTTCTCCCTTTAGATACTCTGTGTTCTCTTAAAATGAGTCTCAGTCTTCTCATCTGAAAAACTGACTTTGATCCTTTTCAGGGCTATAAGGCCTGAAGTAAAAGTCTATTTACTTTAGGTGCTTATTCCCCCAGGGCCTCAGCATGGTGATCTCAGGCACATGTTAGACACTAAGTAACAGTGACACTATCACCTGGGCTGTTTCTAAATCCTCCATGTCTTAGCTTGCTCCGAGGTAAAATGAGAATAATGTTATCTATAGTATGGGGGTCATTGTGAATATTCCATGACAAGTTTACACTTAGAACACAAGTAAGCACTATACACATTTGCTGTTTTTATCATGTCTCTGCATGTGGTTAACACTACATACAGAGCATCATCAGAGATCACACCCAGAATACAGTCACCAGATTGAAAGGCACCGGGTTCTCCAAATGCAAAGATTCTACCATCCATAGGAAGCCTGTCATCCACACAATTGTCCTAGGCTAAAGTTCCTCAGCTTTGTTCATAAGTCCCCAAGTCTGTAGCATTTTGTTATAGCAGCCCAAGCAGACGAAGACAAAAATGAAAAATTTGCATCATCATCACACTTGCTGTGAGAACCCTGCCAATTTTTAAACCTTTTCAATACTTATATATTACCACACACCTTTATATATTTTGTACATTTATAGTTATACTGTGCATACTACTTGATAATCTATTTTTAAAATACTAACATGAACATTTTCTTGTCAGCAAATATGTTTCTATAACATTTTAATGGCTAAGTCATGTTACATTATATGCATATGCAGAGATTAATTGCAAGATTCACCTATTATTGAACATTATGTCCTAACCATCTATTAGTAACATAAGTAATCCTGCGATGAATTGTCTCGTGCATATCTTCTTTTTGGGGGAACAGTATGGGTTTGAACTCAGGGCTTTGTGCTTGCTGGCAGGCACTCTACCATTGAGTCACTCTGCCAGCCCCTTTTGTGTTGGTTATTTATTTATTTATTTTTTTTGAGGTAGGGTCTCATTTTATGACTGGGGCAGGCTTAGGCAGAAACCCTCCTGAATAGCTTTCTTGAATAGCTAGGGTGACAGGCACATGCCACTACTCCCAGCCATTAAAGGTTGAAATGAGATCTTACCAACTTTTTATCCCAGTTAGACTCCAACCATGATCCACCTGATCTCTACCTCCAGAGCTGCTCAGATTGCAGGCTTGAGCCACTGCACCCGGCTTGTTGTGCATGTCTTATAATGGCCATTTCTGTTTATTAACTGAAAATTTTTTGGAGTGGAATTATTAGTTTTGAAAGTAAATGTACATTAAAAATAGAGCTGGCTTGTCTGTTATTGTTTGGTTGTAGAATGAAAATAAAAAGTAAAGAAGCAGAAAAATTTAAAAGCCTAAATTCCCTAACATCTAAACACATCCATAAACTAACCTGAGCTAACTTTTCAACTTTATATATAAACTCTTTCCCTCCCTCTCTCCATCCCACCTCACATGCTTCCCAAGGTTACTTGGCCCCCAGGCACTTGCTAGTCTTTAAAAGAATGATTCCAAATAATCATTGTCTATATTTATGGGATTCCATGTAAAGTTTTGATGTATGTCTACAATGTGGAATGATTAAATCAGGCTAGCAAATCTATTATCTCAAATACTTATCTCTTTTGTGGTAGAAACATTTGAAATCTTTTTTCACAATTACAAAACACACAATGCATTACTATCTATTATAGTCACCATTCGGTGCAACAGATCATGAAAAATTATTTCTTCTGGCTAAATGAAACTTTGTAGCCTTTGCTCAACATCTTCCTTTCCCCCTCCACCCGTCTCCTCCAGTCTCTGGTAACCACTGTACTACTCTCTACTTCTATGAGTTCAACCCTTTTAGATTCTACATATAAAGTAGATCATGCAATGTTTGTCTTTCTATGCCTGGCTTTAGGGCATTGACATTGGTATGTGGAAGAGACAGTACACTCCCATGTTCATTGCAACACTATTACAGTAGCCCACATATGGAAGTAACCTAGGTATACATCTTCAGAGTAACAGACAAGGAAAACATGGTACATACACACAATGTAATACTATCCAGCCTTTAAAAAGGGGGACTATGTCATTTGTGACAACATGAATGAACCTGGAGCACACCATGTTAAGTAAAATAATCCAGGTACTTGCTATTCTGGACTAAGTTGTGAGTTTTTACTGATATGAGCCTTTGCTCCTTATGCTGGCTCTACTTTAGGGTCCTTTTCAGGCTAGTGAGTGCTTCCTATTCCTCAAAGCCTGCCATCCATTGCAGAGCTTCACTTCTCTGTAGCTCAACTTTTACATCCATCAAATGGACATAGCATTACTTTCCTTCTAATATTGTTTGAGGCTCAATGAGTTAATGCTTGTAAAGAGCTTAAAATAAGGAATGGCCAAACTTAAAAAATGCTCAAAAATTTAGCTATTTAATGTTATCATTACCTTACATGCTATCCCATCTATATGGCTTGACCAATTGATACAAATTCAATTTGATCTTTCAGAGGACTTCCAGGTGTAAGAGTCACAAATTGATTACAGAGCTTAAAATTTGGAAGGGACATCAGAGATCATCTAAAGCAGTGTTCACCACGAGTTCTCCAACTGTACCAGAACCACCTTGGGTGCTTGTGAAGAATACAAATGCCTGAGCCCCACCTCAGATGCACTGAACCTGAATCACAGGTGGTCAAGCCTAGGAAAATGCATTTTTAACAAGCTCCTAGGTGATTATTAAGCACAATAAAGTTGGGCAACTACTTATTATTTTCTAAAGCCCCAGGTCTGCTGATGAGAGAATGAGGCCATGAAAGGTTAAGCAATTCTCCTTAGATGACAGTGGAAAAGAAGCCCATCTAGTTTGTGGGACGAAAGAATTGCCATATCTCACATCACCAGTGAAACACAAATGATTTCAAGGATGCTTCAGTGGTGCTGTGGTTCCAAGCTTTTGTGCTGGAATAAAAGAAGAATGTGAGCTCAGATCAGGCTGAAAATGTGATTCCAGATCTGTTGGCAGGAAGATTGATCAAAGTTCGACCTAATCATGGTCTCTCATTGATGGTCAAAACGTGAATTCCAATGAAGAATCGATCTCAGTCAGTGAATAGTGAGTGACACTACTGTGGACGCACCTTCACACCCGGCAGGACAAAGCAGCTTGCTCTTAATAAAGACGTTTCTATTCTGTCTTGTCCACTTAATTTGACATTTGTCTTTTGGCAGAAGATGCATTATTGAGGCAAGGAACAGAGATGATGTCTCCTTCCTTTTGGAACCACATGAAGAAATTTTATTTTATTTTATTTTATTTTTGGAGTGAGCGGATATGTGGGTCGAGGGAAGATTTCCTGTATAATTACTTCTGAGATACATATTTCCATTTGAGGAAAAGCCGCACAAGAAAATAAAGTCCATTCTTAATAAATCAGACTATTCATTTTATTCTAGGACTACATCTATTTTTAAAAATGAACATAGTTGATTCTGAAGTCGAGCACAGCAGTGGTACTAAACTGCCGCACCCACTGATTAAGTGGTGGTATTGGAATAGAGCTCTGATTTTAAATAAACAAAATTAAGAGACTCAAAAAAGATAATACTATCTTCCTTGACAAAACACATGATGTATTTCCTGAATGAAAAACAATAGAGAAATTTATTCACATTTGCTACTATGTGGAATAAGAAATTGTAGACCAACCTCTGCTGCTGTCTCTTTTTTACTGTGGTTCATAGAGCTATTTAAGAGAAAAATACGTTAGTGGGGTATGCACAATGCATATGAGACCACCATCTCAGTAGGGTGGTCCTGCACCTTATAGGTATTGCCAATATGCCAGTGAAACAGGTACTAGCAGGATACACACACACATGCATGCTCAAGGCTCGCCACGAGTCTGCAATGTGGAGTGTTTCCTCAGTGTTTTACCCACTTTCTCCTCACTGGCTAGAGCAGAGTCATGTTGATTTTTGGCATCTTCTCCTCAAGTATATAAAAGTGACATGGAGCCAGGCACCCATGGCACATGCCTGTAACACTAGTTGCTTGGGAAGCTGAGACTGTGAAAATTGAGATTAAGGCCAGCCCAGGTAAAAAACTTCATGAGACCCCCCATCTCAAAGGGAAAAAGCTGGGTGTGATAGTGGCTGGGTGTGGTGGCATGTGCCTGACATCCCAGCTACAGCAGAAGTGTAAAATAGGAGGATCACAGTCCAGGGTGGACTGGGCAAAAAGTGAAACTTTATTTCCAAAATAACCAGAGCAAAAAAGATTGCAGGTGTAGCTCAGATGGTACAGCACCTGCCTAGCAAGTGTGAGGCTGTGAGTTCAAACCCCAGTATCACCAAACAAAAATTAGACCTGGATCCCCAAAGTGGTCACAGCTGCAATATTCATAAAAGGTGCTGTGCAATCTTTGGACATTACCAAGGCATCCTTTCACTTCTACATCTCTCCATTTCCATTTCCACCATTCCTCACACCATCTCCCTTCCCCACCCATAGCACCTCCTTCCCTCTTACTGACAGAATCAGCAGCACTGCCATTTGACTTTGGATCATTTCAATGGGCCAAAAGGCTGAAATTATCAAACATTTTGCCTCTGCTTCTTCATTCAACAGAATTTCAAAACTCCATTTTAATCTTAAACTTTTCAGAGATTAATAGCTGGTGTTTTGTTTGTATTACTATGCATTAACTATAAAATTCGTTGTATCTAATACAAGCAATATCATACAAAACAGGTCACACTAAGGGGAGATCACATACAAGAGAGGGAGGGTAAAAGAAGGAAGGTAAGAAGGTGAGTATGGTAGATGTACTTCTTGTACTAGAATGACGATAGTCCCCATAAGAAAGGGACTACTTCTTGGTACACTAGTTTAGCTGTAACATCTGAGGATAACTTCATCAAAAGATGGGTCATCTGTATTTCTTATATCACTCTCACAACAAGCGCAAGAGGCATTCTGTGGCTTATTTTCACCTGACCCCAAAACTATACCATAAGCAGGATGAAACTGTTGATACTGGAGCCAGGGCAAATAATTTGCAGACACTGAAAGGTTCATTGTTTTTCCAACCCTTCTAATATATATATTATACTTCTGAGCTATGTACTTCCTATACAAGAATGAATATTCAATTTTTTAAACCTGTTGAAATCATCATAAGAAGGTGACTAAGATAAAAGGGAGAGAAATAGAGGGATGAACCAGTTAGGGTTATAATACATATAAACATGGAAACACCCTGTGTAGCTATCTTTGTTTTTTTTAACATGCTGCCTGTGTGACTTTATTTTTTTTATTGTTCTTTTATTCACATGTGCATACATTGTTTGGGTCATTTCTCACCCCTGCCCCCCTCCCTACACTCTTCCCCCTTCCCTCCTCAGTTCCAGACAGGTCCTGTTCTGCCTTTATCGCTAGTTTTGTTGAAGAAAAGAGACAAGCATAATAAGAAAGACAAAATGTTTTTGCTAGTTGAGTTAAGGATAGCTATGCAGAAATATTCCTAGCATAGCTTTTGTGTACATGTGTTACAAACCATGTTGATTCATCTCCAACTGATGTTTACCCTGGTTACTGAGCCCCGTCTCATGATAACCTCTGTAGCTTTAAGGTTTCTGTATTAGCTCCTCTGGAATGGGGACATCAAACGCTTTCATGTTTTGGGTTTTCTACCTATTTCTTTATCACCCATATGTGCTCTCCCTTTGTCATGTGATCCCAGTCCAACCACATTGCTGCATTTGCCCTAGATCTAAAGTCCACATATGAGGGAGAACATACGATTTTTGGTCTTCTGAGCTTGGCTGACCTCGCTCAGAATGATGTTCTCCAGTTCCATCCATTTACCTGCAAATGATAAGATTTCATCTTTTTTTATGTCTGAGTAAAATTCCATTGTGTACAAGTGCCACATTTTCCTGATCCATTCATTAATAGTGGGGCATCTCGGTTGTTTCCATAACTTGGCTATTGTGAATAGCGCTGCAATAAACATGGGTGTGCAGGTGCCTCTGGAGTAACCTGTGTTGCATTCCTTAGGGTATATCCCCAGGAGTGGGATTGCTGGATCATATGGCAGGTCTGTGTTTTGATTTTTAAGAAGTCTCCAAATTTTTTTCCAGAGTGGTTGTACCAGCTTGCATTCCCACCAGCAGTGGATTAGGGTTCTTTTTTCCCTCACATCCTCTCCAGCACATGTTGTTGGTGGTGATTTTGATGATGACTGTTCTAACAGGGGTGAGGTGGAATCTTGGTGTGCTTTTGATTTGCATTTCCTTTATGGCTAGAAATGGATTTTTTTCATGTGCTTTTCTGCCATTTGAATTTCTTCTTTTGAGAAAGTTCTATTAAGTTCAGTTGCCCATTTTTTAATTGGTTCATTGATTTTAGGAGAGTTTAGTTTCTTAAGTTCCCTATATATTCTGGGTATCAGTTCCTTGTATAATGTATAGCTGGTGAATATTTTCTCCCACTCTGTGGGTGGTCTCTACAGTTTAGAGACCATTTATTTTGTTGTGCAGAAGCTTTTTAATTTTATGAAGTCCCATTTGTCCATCCTCCCTCTTAGTTGCTGGGCTGCTGGGGTTCTATTGAGGAAGTCCTTGCCTATACCTATTAGTTCCAGAGTGTTTCCTGCTCTGTCCTGTAGTAACTTCAGTTTTGTGTCTGATATTTAGGTCTTTGATCCATTTTGAGTTGATACTAGTACAGGTTGATAAACATGGATCTAGTTTCAGTTTCTTTCAGACAGGTAACCACTTTTCCCAGCAACATTTGTTGAAGAGGCTGTCTTTTCTCCATTGTATGTTTTTGGCAACTTTGTCAAAAATGAGGTGGGTATAGTAATGTGGATTCATATCTGGATCTTCTATTCTGTTCCACTGGTCTTCATGTCTGTTTTTGTGCCAGTACCATGTTGTTTTTATTGCTATTGCTTTGTAATATAGTTTGAAGTCGGGTATTTGGATACCTCCAGCATTGCTTTTTATGCTGAGTATTGCCTTGGCTATTTGCGGTCTCTTATGTTTCCAAGTGAACTTTAGGGTAGATTTTTCAATCTCTGTAGTGAATGTCATTGGGATTTTGATGGGAATTGTATTAAACGTAGATTGCTTTTGGTAGTATAGCCATTTTTACTATGTTGCTTCTACCAATTCATGAGCACGGGAGATCTTTCCATCTTCTGTAGTTTTCCCCGATCTCTTTTTTCAGGAGTTTGTAACTCTCCTTGTAGAGTTCATTCACATCTTTTGTTAAATTTACTCCTAGGTATTTGATATTTTTTGAGGCTATTTTGAATGGAACTGTTTCCATATATTCCTTCTCAGTTTGTTCGTTGTTGGTGTATAGAAACGCTAATGATTTTTATAAGTTTATTTTGTATCCTGCCACCTTACTGTAGCTGTTTACGGTGTCTAAGAGTTTTTGGGTAGAGTTTTTTGGATCTTTAAGGTATAGGATCACATCATATGCAAATAAGAATATTTTGACAGTTTCTTTACCTATTTGTATTCCTTTTATTTCTTTTTCTTGTCTAATTGTTCTGGCTAGAAATTCCAGTACTATGTTGAATAGGAGTGGGGATAGTGGGCCCCATGTCTCATTCCTGATTTTAGGGGAAATGATTTCAGTTTTTCACCGTTAGGTATGATGTTGGCTGTAGGTTTGTCATATATAGCCTTTATAATGTTGAGGTACTTTCCTTCTATTCCTAGTTTTCTTAGAGCTTTTACCATAAAATGGTGTTGGATCTTATCAAAGGCTTTTTCTGCATCTATTGAGATGATCAAGTGGTTTTTGTCTTTGCTTCTGTTAATGTGGTTTATTACATTTATAGATTTTCATATGTTGAACCACCCCTGCATCCCTGGGATGAAGCCGACTTGGTCATGGTGGATGATATTTCTGATGTGTTGTTGGATTCAGTTTGCCATTATTTTATCAAGGATTTTTGCATCGATATTCATTAAGGAAATTGGCCTATAGTTCTCCTTTTTGGAGGTGTCATTGTCGGTTTTGGGATGAGAGTAATATTGGCTTCATAAAATGAGTTAGGCAGCATTCCTTCCCTTTCTATTTTGTGGAACAGTTTAAGGAGAGTTGGTATTAGTTCTTCTTTAAATGTCTGATAGAATTCAGCAGTGAATCCATCAGGTCCTGGACTTTTCTTTTTTGGGAGGCTCTTGATTGCTGATTCAATTTCTTTTTGTGTTATAGATCTATTTAAGTGATTAATATCTTCTTGGTTCAGTTTTGGGTGGTTGTAAATTTCTAGAAATCTGTCCATTTCTTCAAGATTTTCAAATTTATTAGGGTATAGGCTCTCAAAGTAGTTTTTGATGATTTCCTGGATTTCCGTGGTGTTTGTTGTTATCTCTCCTTTTGCATTTCTGATTTTACTGATTTGGGTTTTTTCTCTCCTCATTTTAGTCAGGTTTGTCAGGGGTCTGTCAATTTTATTTATTTTTTCAATGAACCGGCTTTTTGTTTCATTGATTCTTTTTGTTTGTTTGTTTATATTTCATTGATTTCAGTCCTTATTTTAATTATTTCTTTCCTTCTGTTTATTTGGGGATTTGCTTGTTCTTGTTTTTCTAGGAGTTTGAGCTGTAATATTAGGTCATTGATTTAGGATCCAAGATGGTGATGCAGACCTCATGAGCTCCTGAACCAGAGACCTTGCCCAGAAGCTGGAGACACTTCTGGGTGAGGTAAAGCACCACGGAGAGCCAAAAATACGGCACTCTAAACCCTTAGATCGTGGAAGGCCATGACCTAATAAAAGAAGAGTCGGCCTGCCAAATCCCTGCCCAATAGGCCTGCAGAACCATTGCTCCATTCTGCAGAGCTCTCCACCCCTCGGGCTGCACAAGGCCACAGCCCCGCACGAGACCCATGCATGGTGGGATCCCCGCCTCTCGGGTGCACCGGATCCATGCACCACCGGGATACCCGCCCCTCAGCCTGTATAGCTATCTTAAACAAACAAAAATGTCCTTTTTTTTTTTTTTTTTTTTTACAAAAACAGAGAACAGGAAGGAAAAACAGGTCCTGTCTAGGGGATGGGTATCAGTGGGTTATAAGGAAAGGAGGTTAGAGGAAATATTCTGTATACATGTATGTAAATGGAAAAATGAGACTTGAAACTGTTCCAGGAACGGGAGGAGGAGAGATAAAGGAGAATGAAGGGGCGAATCCAGCTATGATATATTGTAAGAACTTTTGTAAATGTCATAATGCACCCCCAGCATAACAATAAAAATAAAATAAAAAGCACCTACAAATAAATAAATAAAAGTAAAGATGAAAATTAAATGACACCAGTTAGTCTCAACTGAGATTTCTATAGTCTACATTCCCATCTATACATTTCAGTAATGTGAGGCCTCATATTTATCTAATTTCACACAATGACTACATACAGTTTCTGCCATGCTGGAAACAGACTTCTTCTCTCTATCCTTTACACATGAATGAAATTGCTTTGAACTTGTATAAGCTCATCTTGCTAATGTAACTCACTCTTTTAATTTATTGAAATAACTTTAAATTCTAATTTTTGCCAACAAAGTTTTGTTGCCATCCAGTTCAAAACACATGTTATTTTTTTCATATGTACCATGTAAAATCATTCAAGTATAAATCCTGAAAAAATACTTAGTGTGGTAAGACAGGCAATGCACTCAAATTGGCTTTCTTTTTTAGTTAACATCCCAATCAGCTATACTCTTGATTCTTTTACCAATTTTCTTATCCTCAAGTTACATAAGAAAGGAAACTTGTCAAAAACCGTGTCCTCTGCGTTAAGGGCAACAAATGCTAGCTAATTTTTTAGGTGTCTTACCTATCCTCACCTCTCCCTTGTGTGCTCTCACTTTTATCATTTGCTCATAGTCCAATCCCATTGTTGTGTTTGCCCTTGATCTAATGTCCACATATGAGGGAGAACATACGATTTTTGGTCTTTTGGGCCAGGCTAACCTCATTCATAATGATGTTCTCCAATTCCATCCATTTACCAGCGAATGATAACATTTCGTTCTTCTTAATGGCTGCATAAAATTCCATTGTGTATAGATACCACATTTTCTTAATCCATTCGTCAATGGTGGGGCATCTTGGCTGTTTCCATAACTTGGCTATTGTGAATAGTGCCGCAATAAACATGGGTGTGCAGGTGCCTCTGGAGTAAGCTGTGTCACAGTCTTTTGGGTATATCCCCAAGAGTGGTATTGCTGGATCAAATGGTAGATCGATGTCTAGCTTTTTAAGTAGCCTCCAAATTTTTTTCCAGAGTGGTTGTACTAGTTTACATTCCCACCAACAGTGTAAGAGGGTTCCTTTTTCCCCGCACCCTCTCCAACACCTGTTGTTGGTGGTGTTGCTGATGATGGCTATTCTAACAGGGGTGAGGTGGAATCTTAGCATGGTTTTAATTTGCATTTCCTTTATTGCTAGAGATGGTGAAAGCAACTGAGGCCAATAGGAAAAGGGGACCAGGAACTAGAGAAAAGGTTAGATCAAAAAGAATTAACCTAGAAGGTAACACCCACGCACAGGAAATCAATGAGAGTCAATGCCCTGTATAGCTATCCTTATCTCAACCAGCAAAAACCCTTGTTCCTTCCTATTATTGCTTATACTCTCTCTACAACAAAATTAGAAATAAGGGCAAAATAGTTTCTGCTGGGTATTGAGGGGGTGGGGGGGAGAGGGAGGGGGCGGAGTGGGTGGTAAGGGAGGGGGTGGGGGCAGAGGGGAGAAATGACCCAAGCCTTGTATGCACATATGAATAATAAAAGAAAACAAAAAAAAACCGTGTCCTCCATTTTTTAATTTAGAATTAGATGATGCACATTAGAGGGGTCAGTTAGAATGACCTGACAAAAGTACAGTGATCTCTGTTGATATTTGTTGTTGGTATTTCAATAACGTATTTTCCAGTATTCTAAATGTTCATAAGTTGATGTCTCCATGAAAGCTACCTGTTCTGTAGATTGTTTGCCAAATAATTCCAGAAAACTCATTTAATTTTCTGTCAAGTTATTATTAAGTGACGTATCGCCAATATTAAAAGTATTTAATTATGCATCTAATGGCTAGATACTTAATTTGGAAACTTTAGATAAAATATGCAATAAAATGAAGAGAAAGAAGTAGTTTCTTGGATATTTAATGATGAGACACAGAATGTTCTTGATAAGCAAAAATTAAAAATGACAATTACAACCCTTTGAAATGTTATCAATGCATTTTGCGTTAGAAAGGAGCTACTCTATTTAAAACATCATCAATACTTGGATTATAAATCAAAAATTTAGAAATAATTTAATTTACTTTCAAATAACAAATAATCTTTGCAGGAAAAAACCTACAGCAATTTATTTTTTATGAAAGTGGGTATTTGTAGTTACTTTATCATCCACTTTTTTCAGTAAAAGGGGAATTAAACTATTACAGGACACCTTGTTAAGTAATTATATAGCAACATCACTGTGCAATTAAATAGCCATCAGTCCCTGCAGCTGAGAAATTTCAGGTAATTATTCAAAGATAATTTAATAGGAGAATTACTGTATTCAAGCAAGCATTAGCTAGTAATCTACCTCAATTAAAGCATCCAATTAATTTCAGAACCTTGATAACAGTCGCCTTTGGCAAAACTATCCCTTCCCGTCATTTGATCCTACATATACAATATTCCTTAAACATTATATAAAGTTAATTCACTTCTAAAAGTATAGTCTATTAATAACAGTCTCTTGAGAAATTAAACAAATCCAAGTATAAAAATTATTCCTTCCCCACCCCCCCATTTGTGCCTTCTATCCATCCTCCTATATAGAACTAGAATAGGGCTGATTCAGCTCCTAGAGCATCAAATTCTATGTTTTTATCACAGACAACAGAAGACTTCCTACTAATGGAAATTTCTAGGAGGAGTTTTTGTTTTCAGATTGCCTAACTCACTGGACAACTCTCCTTGGGAAATGTGTCTCTATGAATGCAGTGGTGATGGGAATGGAGGTAGCAAACATTGGACAGAGATTTTTCTGGGTGGGATATCCTTGATTGTGTTTTCGCCTGATTTTCATGCTCAATAGAAAAAGCCTCAGCTTTGGAAATACACAGAGGAAGGTTTTTGGTTGCTTAGGAAGCTGCTAACCTGAGGGGCCCTTTAAGATTTTAAACCGTACTTTAATATCAGCCCTCTTGGATTTAACTCATTCACAGTTCTACCAGTTTCTTTGGGTTAAGTCACACAGCCTTTGTGAGCCTCAGACATGGAATTGTCTGGTCTGGGCAGGGTGTTGCTAAGAGGCCATTCTCAACCCATTAGCAAGTGTCCTCCTCACTGAGGTTCTCATACTCTATGTCTACTAGACAGGAGACACCTGACTAGTGTCTTGAGCTCACTTGTTTCAAAACTGATTTAAAGACAGTATAAGATTAGTGATAATGAGGAAAAGTACCGAGCTTTGGTTATGTGCATTGTCGGATGACTAGAAATGCCAAAAAACTTAAGTGGTTTGCCTCTGACCATCACTCAAAAAAAGCTCCTGGAGCTCTCAACAGCTGCTGTGTGGATGTTCAAAGATGACTCAGGAGCTTTCGTAGGCCCATCTCCCCACTTATTCATTCAGCAGCAACTTTTGCCTTTGTCTCTTTAACTTTGTACATTAGCTGCCTCTTCAGTTCTACTTGGAAAAATAATCCAACATCAGCTGATTACTCTGATTCTGACCTGTCATTTTCTTGGGACCCTGCTTCTAGTAATTCCCTGGGTGGACAACACATTACAGCTACAGGCAATAAGTCCCCAGCCCCTCTTGGACTCCTGGAACTCCTTCACTTGCCAAAGAAGGACAGCAATGGCTGTCAGAGGTTATTGGGCTATGAATACGTTGCTCAGGGACTGGACCAGAATGAAGTGAGTGACAATGAGTCACGCAAGTGATTTATATTAAGGTAATTACATCACAATATTTAGCATATTTTTTATAGGGTTTCAGGTTTGGTAAATACATATGAGAAAAAGGCTTTTGGTTTTTCCTATAGTTTCACCTTATCTTAATTAACTTCAAACCCAACATTGAACTTGTAAATTCCCAGTGAAGACCAAGAGTTGAAGTTAGCACTATTTGGTGTTGGCTGTGTAATTGGTAAGATGACATACCAAGGGTATCTGCTACTCTAATGTGTCTGGCACTTATTTGGCTCAAAGTATATCTATAACATGAGTGAGTCCTTTTATTTTTCTCCCTAGCACAGATTCTATCCATTATGGGTCTCGAATGATCTAATCCATTCCATTTTCCCTGTTATATTGGTGTCAACCAAAGGAAAGATTAGTCTTTCTGAAGCAAACAAGCTGTCAACAAACAAACAAACAAACAAAAAAACCCAAAACAGTGTATCTCAGTCTGTTTAGATTAGAGAGAATTAAAGAATTGGAAAAAATAAAAGAGAGAAAATTAAACTACTAAAGACAAATCAACAATGTTCCCTTGCACAAAGAAGTTTATTAACACAAATATACTAATTCAGTCCAAGTCTCTATATGTAAGATTTCTCCACTTTGTTAGTGATGGAAGCCTTGTCAGTAGTGGGCAATATTTACTATCTAGAGTTGTGAGCCTGTTGACATCCAGAGTCAAATTATACATCTAGCAATCCCTTAATCACCACTGTGTTCCCAACACATACAATCCGAGTGATTAAAGCAGGTAACAATTTCTCCAAAATGACCACAAGATGCCCAAAGGATTTAATTCGTTTTGTCTTGGTACCTCTTGCTATTCTAATTACTACTGCTTTTGGAGTTAAATTACCTGTAATTTCTTTTAGAATTATAAATAGTATGCTTTGCTTCCTTATCATGTCAGAGAACTCTATGATTAATCACATTTTGGGAAAATCCTTCAGAAGATCTAATAAAAATTTTAAAGCTCTTGTGGATTTTCAACTGCCACAAACTCACTATATTCCCTAAATAACGAAGCCCATAATTGATTAATGAAAAGCTAAGTAATTTTGGTATTAATTTGATCCCCTGGGTGGCCCCATAATCACAACTAGCAGACCAGGCACAGTATTGCTCAATTACATATTCAGGTAAATAATCTGCAAATCAACAAACCCCATAAGGGGATTTTCAGCATTTCCAATTTGTTAATCCATGATAAATGCCTGTCAGAGGTTGGTTAAAGCCCAGGTGCTTTGATATTTTGCATCTTCTGGTATGTTAAAAATGCTTTAAAGAAGAATTACCAAAGACCATCTTACATTTAAAATGATTATGCCTAACACATTAGTGCTATAAACACACACACACAAAATACAATGTTATGTGATTTCTACATAAAGATATAGTTATAGCGAGGTACTGGTGGCTGAAGCCTGTTATCCTAGCTACTCAGGAGGCAGAGATTAGAAGGATTTCCGTTCAAAGTCAGCCCGGGGAGATAGTTCATGAGACCCTGACTCAAGAAACCCTTTACATACACACACACACACACACACACACACACACACACACACAATAGGGCTGGTGGAGTTGCTCAAGGTGAAGGCCCTGAGTTCAAGCCCCAGTACCGGAAACAAAAATTTATAAATTAATGATTTGCAGTGCTCCAAGTGACATGGCCGGTACCAGGACACTCTACTTTCTCTTTGACCTGTTGAGATACCTCTGTGACTGAATGTGTTAGCTAACTGGAGGTCCTGGGTGAGCCTGAGGCAGTCCCACTGGGCTCAGGTGTATCCAATCACTGGTGACACAAAAATAAAAGACTTACTCTCCACCCCTGGCTTAATGCTCTTGTTTAAAAAACTCTAAGGATACATTATAATTCTCTAGAACATAACATGTGCTTAAATCTTTCATCCTCTTCAAAAGTAACTTTTCCTAAGTTCCATTTTTCTGAAAAATTTAAGTTCTTCACTTTAACCTGACCTCGTCAGAGATTAGTGATTTTGCCTTGTAGAAGTTTGAGTTTATTGTCATTTCTCCCAGACCTATATATATATATATATATATATTTTTTTTTTTTTTTTTTTTTTTTTTTTTTTGTTAAATAGCACTAGTTCCTTTAAATTTCTCCCATGAGTCTTGGGTTATTTTTAGCCTCTAAAATGCTGAAATTATCACATTCAGTGCTTAAAGTGAAAGTCAGTAAAGAGAAATAATGTAATTTGCACATTATTTTAAGTGAAGGAACACATGTGATTGACTTCATTGCAGGGATAGTATCATGCTTTCCCATAAAGATATCCCCATTTGCCTGCTTCTACCAGATTTCATAGGTGATTCAAAGTATCAGAAATGGACTTTCATGTAATATTCCTAATTAGGAAAAGCTCTTATGAATCAGTGAGAAAAAGATTACCATGGTAAAAGAAAAATGAATCAAGGGCAAGAATAGGAAATTTCTAAAAGGACAATTTTAAGTGATCAGTAATCATATGAAAAAGTTTATCTTCAGTAGCAGATACATATTCAAACAATAATAATAAGACTCTATTTTGCACCTATCAATCTGTCTTCTTTTTGGAATGGTAGTAGTGATGGTGAGGTTGAGCACGCCTCTGTACTTATGGTGGGACCAGAAGCTGGTAGTACCTCTCTTGAGAGCAATTTTGCAGTATGAATTAAAAGTCTGAACACTTCATGCTTTACCATAGTAATTAATGGTAGGAATTTAATTTTAATTGCACTACTAGAAATTTATCCTAAGGAGAAATCACAGATGTGCAAAGATTCAGGAACATTTATGACAACCCTGTTTGTAATCGTAAGAACAAACTCAACGTCTGATAATGAGACTGGTTTAATACAGTATAATACACCCAAAAGGAGAAAACCACGTTCCATTAAAGATGATGCTAGAAAGAATATTTAATGACATAAATATTTTTTAAATGTGCCAAGCTAGAAAATATATGTAAAGCATGTTAAAGACTATTGGCTTTTTAAAAACATACTTTAAAAAATATAGAGATTAACTGTATATAGAAAAGTCTGAAGTGCTATATTCTGTAATATTTACAGCCGTATCTCTGAGTAGAAGGAATGCCAAACATTTTTGTTTGCTAGTTTTGTTTTTCTGTATTTCCTAAAATGTTCGGACAGATATTACTTTACATAATTGGGAAAATAAGACATATAAAGACAAAGAATGTACATTTATATCAAGAAGCTTATAATTCTGTAGCATATGATAGCATAAACTATTTTTCTTATAATTATAACTCTTCCCTTTTTTTTGGCAAAAGCCACAATTTTGAAATTAAAAGTAGTCAGTCCTCTGTGTCTGCAGTTCTGCATCCCCGGATTTAGTCAACTACAGATTAAAAGTATTAAAAAATTTTTTTCAGAAAGTTCCCAAAAGTGGGTTGGTTGAGTAGCTTAAGTGGTAGAACACCTGCCTAGCAAGCATGAGGCCCTAAGTTCAAATCCCAGTTCTGTCAAAAAAAAAAAAAAAGTTCCCAGAAGCACAATTTGAATTAGCCATACACTTGAGTACTCCACTGAATGCACTCGAGTGAAGAGCCAAGACACATCCTGCTGTAGCCTCCCCCGTTTCACAAGCCCACTTTCTCTCCTGCACTCCTTGGTTGAGAATTATTTGCTTTTTGTCTCATCCTGTACTCTAAAGTTAAGCCTGTGGTAGTTGCATCTGAACTGAACATGTGCAGAGTATTTTTTCTTGTCCTTATTACCTAAATAAGACAATATAAAACTATTCACAGCACATTCACATTGTATTAGATATTATACATAATCTAAAGATGACATGAAATACATGTGAGGACATATGTAGATTTATGAAAACACTTTGCCATCTGCATATAAAGGGATTTGAGCATCTGCAGATTTTGGTGTCTGCCAGGGTTCTAGAACCCATCTTGCATGGATACTGAACGATGACGGTACTAATTAAATGTAGACCTAATTGTGATTTAACTTTTGCATATTCATATAAGGTTTTCCATTTAAACAAGTTCATAGATTTTATTAAATACAAATCCTTTACTTTTCATTGAAAATATAATGACTATACAGAATCATTAATGGTTAACCTATGCATGCATGATTTCAGAACAGCTCAGGAAGTTACAGTTTATGTTTCCAAGAGATAAGGACAAATACTCTCTAATGTGGCTAATGGACAATAGTAGGCACAGGGCTTTTTTAAACAATGCTGACCAGTAGAATCAGCAGTGTATGTACTTTTCTTTAGACCTGAGCCCAGATGCCCATCTAAGGCCGATCTCCTCTGTATGTGGATTGGGCCTCCTAGCCTCTTTGTTACCTGCATCTACTGGAGGCCAGTGCTTTCCTCCCAGTTTAGAGAGAGGCCAGGAAGTCTTCCGGGTGGCATGGGAGGGAGACAGGGCCTGTTCTGATTCTCACTCTAATATTCACATCATACTCGACACTCCTCATGACTACCCATACCTCTGCTAAATGGCCCCACCAATCTTAGGTTCTTCTCAGCACATCAACTTTTATTTTGTAGATACTTATTTTTATGTAGCATGTTGTTTATTACACAGCTTTACTGTAGAAAATTTCGATATATCTAGGCTAGTCAGCTTTCTGCCACTGTAACAAATACCAACAAATACCTGAAATATCAATTTATGAAGAGAAATATTTTGTTTTGGTTCATAGTTTTGGAGGTTTCATACCACGACTGATTTGCCCATTGTTTTTGGGCTTGTGGAGAGGTAGCACATCAATGTAAGGAGCACTTGGAGGATCCAAAAGCTGCTCAATTCATTGCCAGGAATCAAAAGAAAAAGGACCAGAGTCCCAATATTCCCTTGACGGGCATGTCCCCAATGACCGAAGGACACTAGGCTCCTTCCTGTTAGAGGTTCACCCTGTGTACAGTAGTACCACAGGTTGGGTGCCGTCCTTTAACTCATGGGCCTTTGGAGGGACATTTACACAAACTATAACAATATGAAAGAAACAAAAAACAAGAAAAATAATTTATAATCTCTGTACTTTAAGAGAATCATTAACCTGGATATATAGGTTTTTACTATCGTATGTGTTTAAAACCAATTGAGATAAGCTATAGAAAGATTTCTCATTTAACAACATAGTATGAAAATTTTTCCATTAAATATTTTGCCATTTAATATTCTCCTTAGTATATTGTTTTTTGTTTTTCTGTATTTATTCACGTTACAGGATAGTTGATTGCTTGCAATAAAACCAAGAAACAATACATTGTTTTACCATATGTAGAAGTAAAATGTGCCATCAACAATGCACAGAATGAAAGAGGAGAAATAGCACACAGTATGGTTAGATTTGCATACCTGCACTAAGTAATATAATGTTATTTGACTGTAGAGAATGGTGAGACAATGCTTATTAGAAATCTGAGAGCTATCATGAAAAAATATGTAACTTAGAAACACTCTTATAAACACAGGTAAAGTGGAGTAAAAACACTCATTTCAATTGTGGTATAGTATTCACCTGTCTTAGAAATGTCCAGGAGAAATAACGTCCACTATAGCTGGATATTTACATTGTATGATGAATATCCTGGACCATACAGGTATCTATGACTCTCCTATTAACTGCTAACAGTTGTGTTACTGCACCAAAGGATAGGCCTATGAATAAAAATTTAATAGATACCTTTAGCATTTTCATACTACTTAAGAGATGGCATCTCCTCGTCTTCTATTTTGCAGGGTGCCTTACCCTTTTTTTCCCCTAGGGAAAAAACAGTGGCATCTTGGTTTTTTAAAATTTTATTAGGAGAAAAGTTGATCATAAGACTATATCTTATCTGTTTATTGGCCATTAATATATCTTCTATAAATTGTCTGTTTGTTTTCTTTGGGTGCAATTTGTTGAGATATGGAGCTTTTCCTTAAGGTGTTGAAAATGGATTGTGTATTAGAGATTTTTAATCCTTTATTCCTCTAGTTCTTTTTTTCTGATAAGTACATCTAATATAAAATTAATATTAATTATCTTTGAATTATTCTATTAATTTTTACATTGACAACAATACATATATATGTTTATGGAGTACAATGTGAAGTTTTGATCTATGTATACATCATAGAAAGATTCAACCAGGCTAACTGACATGTTTATCACCTTGCCAAGTTAACAGTACAGTCACCATTTTCAAGTGTACAATTGAGTGGTATTAATTACATTTATATGTTGTACATAATGACCACTATCTAGTTCCAAACAGAAACTCTGAATCCATTAAGCAATAGGTTCCCATTCTCCCCTCCTATTTGCCTATTCTTGATATTTCATGTGAATGGAATCAATATTCAGTATCTTCCTTTGTGCGTGACTTATTTCACTGACCATGTTTTCATGATTCATTCATGTTGCAGCATGTATCAGAACTTAATTCTTTTTTATGACTAAATAAAATCTCATTTTATGCAGGTGCCATAGTTTATCTATTTATCTGTTGATGGATGCTTGGATTGTATACTATTGACTATTGTGGTTATCACTGCCACCCACTTTTGCATACAAGCCCTGCTCAAATCCTGTGTTCAAGACTTTTGGGTACACATCTGTGGTAGAACTGCTGGACTATATGATAACTCTGTTTCGCTTTTTTTTTTTTTTTTTTTTTTTGTAGCACTGGGGTCTGCTTCACTTTCAGGGATCAGCAAATTGCAATTACTCTTGAGCCTTGTAAAATGCCCCTAGCTTCTAAGAGCAGAAGCTAATGCTTCCTTAGCAAAGTCAGTAGGTCACCCTATCTATCTTCCTTTTAAAGGAGAAAGATCACAAATGAAAATTAGAACAGTATTATACATCTCTCTTTGGATATACCTGTTGAATGGAATGGATCACAATTTTAAGTCACTATAGAGTTGGTTTTCTGCTTCTCTAGGCTTAAAAATAGATTCTAAATGAAGCTCCTTAGAACCTAAACATTTGTTAATACTACGTGAACCTCAGAGGCCACTACCTATCTATTTATTTTTCCCAAAACATAATTTATCTCATGGCATATCCAATGGAGACACTCCATCTTATTTCTGATACCATAACCAAAGAAGCATAAATATTTAAATATTAGCCTCAGTACAGAGTGGTTATGGAATGTGCACTCATATGCCAACACAGACCAACTTGAAGTTAGTTCTTGAAGTTAGTGAGGTTTCTTGGTTCTTTTTTTGTTTTTGTTTTCGTTTTTGGTGGGACTGGGGTTTGAATCAGGACTTTGTGCTTGCAAAGCAGGTGCTCTACTGCTTGAGCCATGCCTCCAGTCTGTTTTGCTCTGGTTATTGTGGAGATGAGGTGGAACTGTTTGCCCAGACTGGTCTCAAACTGTGATCCTTAATCTCAGCCTCCCAAGCAGCTAGGATTACAGGTATGAGTGAGCCACTGGCAACCTGGTTAAAGATGTTTTTTAAATTTGCATCTGGGAATACTTTCCAAAAGTTTCTCTTCTTAGTTGCCTAGAAACATAGACATAAAAATGGATACACTTTTGATTATGAATTGTTAATATGGCCTTGAGGTGTTAAGAAAATTTAAGTTGAAGAAAACTTTAGATCAACAACTTTGTTGAAATAAAAATATTCCTTTACCTCACAGAAATCTAGGATGATTTCTTAGAAAAACTCTGCAGCTCTCAACAGTGACAGTAACCTGATTTACTCCAGATGTGGAACTATCAAATGAGAAACTGATGTCTTACTAAAACACTGAGCATCAAGTTACCCTTGGTAGGCCAACAATTATGTTGACTCAATTCCATTTCTGCAAAATTTAGCAAACCCAGAGAACAGCGGAGGAAACAGAGAAGACAAGAGAAGGTAGCTTGGTTTGGTGATTCTATGTCTGTTTATTTGGTGGTATAATGAAAAGAGTACCTGATAAAGCTTCAGACCTGCACGAGTTTGAGTTCTAAGTTCATGACTGACTACTTGTGAAACTTTAGGTAAGTCACTTCACCTTGCTGAGCCTCAGTTTCCTCTTCTGTAAAATACTGTTTAAGGGGGAGGTGTGGCTCAAATGATAGAGCACCTGCCTTGTAAGCATAAAGCCTTGAGTTCTAACCCAGAAGACATTTGGCAATGTCTGGAGACACTTTTAATTATCACAACTGGTAGAGTGGGGGGACTACTGCCATCTAATGGGTGGAGGCTATGGCTACTGCTAAACCTCCTGTAGTGCACAGACCAGCCCTGCACAAGGAATTATCCAGTTTAAAAAATCAATAGTCTTAGGGATGAGAAACTCAGTTATGAGCCATTTTTATAATTATTACTTACTTTTTTGGGCAGAGAACTTCCAGTGCCTCTGGCTTCACTGCTATGTTCTTTGCTAATAGCTCAGGATCATATTAAGAGCTGTCTTCTAAGGATGGGCATGGTGGCTCACACCTGTAATCCCAGTCACTCAGGAGGCAGAGAGCAGGAGGATCATGGTTTGAGGCCAGCCTTGGGCAAAAAAAGTTAGTGACATTCAATCTCAACAAACAAGCCAAAATAGTGGTACATGACTGTGGTCCCAGATACTGGGAGACATAGGTAGGAGGATCATAGTCTGAGCCCAGCCTTAGGAAAAAAACATGAGACCCCATCTGAAAAATAAAGCAAAAAAGGATTGTGGGCATGTTTCAAGTGGTAGGGCTCCTGCAAGTGTAAGGTCTTGAGTTCAAACCCCAGTACCACCACCACCAAATTATCCCCAAGTAATGCAAACACAACAACAGCTTCTGTAGGAACATGACTTTCTCTAGTTTATCACTATTCTCTATCAGGTACCCACCACATGTCTATGAAGGAAGATTATGACTTGAACATGCTAAATGCATGACATCTGACTTCTCATCCGTGTTGTCTAAAAGCTCTATTCCACATGAAGTGGTGACAAGTTTCAGGCACAAACAGAATGACAGTAGCTTGGCATTCCAGCAGTAACTGGCAGAATAATTTTGTTGGCTTAGGCTGAATACCCAGGCATGTGCCCTGAGTGACCAGTAATCAGAGAACATTTAGAAACTCACAAAAACAAGCAAAACAGTTATCTGACTAAGCTGCTTGACATATTAATATAGTGTTTTCTCAATATCTAATTTTTTCCTCTGAAAAATGGGACTTGGGAAGGGCAGTTTCTGTTACGAATGAGGATGAAGTTCTCTGAAACCAGCTGTCACCAATGCTTTTGTTCAGGGAACATCATGACATGACACCCTTTCCTGTCCAGTGAAGAACCATGAGTTTATGTGCTTTCTTCAGATTTTCTGGACATGTGGCTTCATTGCACATGTTTGAAAATGAAACAGAAAATATACCATATCCAAATTACTACTGTAAAGCCCAATTAGCTTAGTCAACTCTGTTAAAAGAGTGGAACAGTTAGTTCAATGATTTAAAACAAAACCTATTCCCACTAGATAGTGATTCAGACCGTGTCTAAACATCTAAACTGGTCTGACTATTTTAACTCGGTCAAGAAGCTATTGAATAGAGATCATTTGGAAAAATGATGCTGTTTTAGTCTTTTGGAGGAAAAATCTTAATCTGATTTTAAGTGAATCACAAAATTATGTACCTCTCCTAAATTATTATAGCCAATTTTGAATACTGAATTAATAAAGAGAAATGCTTTTATTTGCTTAGTGAATGGGGATATGAAAAATAAGGAAAGGTACACATGATATTCAATAGACATGATTAAATCTAGATGGTTCAGTCAGAAATCCTTTTCAAAGGAAAGGTATTTGTTTAAATGCAGTCATCTTCCATATTAGAGGAGAATTAGAGGGTGCCTTTATTTCTAGGACATATGGAGGAGACAGATCTTAATATCCAAATATATACAGAATATATGCATTTTAATAGATTATCAGATAAGGACTTAGAGCACAGTTGCAAAAATTCTTGGGAGACCACTGAACTTGGGTCATTCTTAGCTTAGTCATCCAAAATATTTTTTTAAAATAAAAGTAACTCCTGCACTGGTGGGTTGAAAACTTTTTCTATTCTCCAGGGCACTAAAATAATACCCTTTCAAACAGTAGGAAAAATATTTTAGGTGACAGCTCTGTAGTTCTAACAAGGAAAGTCAATTTTTAAGAATTAAGGTTGCTAATCACAGTGTCTTAAGATGTGCATTGCTGGGGAGTGATAGATAAGACCATAAACTGACACCACAGCAATGTGCTGTGCTCCTGAGAAGGAGATGAAAGTGGGAGGGAGACTCAGCCTCCTTGTTCCTCCACTGCTTGATCAATCATAAAGGTCAAGATAATTGGCCACATACAGCAAAATCAACACCACTCGCTCTCCCCCAGCCTAGCAGATAAGCACAGAAACTCAGCTTCCTGCCGGGTTAAGTGGTGGCTAGCCCAGGTGGAGGAGGAGAAGGTCCAAAAGTATGCATGTAAGAACACAAGGCCCTGTAATGATGCCATCAAATTTAGCATTAAATATATTTTACAATCAACTGAGATACCACAGGCTTCGTCCAAACATGCATGAAATACTTCCAGGGTTTTACCAGGCTAGGTACTCTTCCACGTTTATGCCTTCCTAGTGTTTTTAGACTTTAAAAGCTCTCAACACTATAAATGTATGTGTGTTAACAAATGAAATTGCAATAAATGCGAGTTCTGGTTCAATGTCATCATTAAAATACGACTATATGAGAATTCAACTTTCTTGAAATGCTTCAATTACTCTTACAACCCAAAGTTAAAGTAGGCATTGGCTAAAATAAAAGGTGCCAAACAATCCACATAAAGGTAATATAACCTAGCTACTAAAGTTACCAAACAGACTAAGAATTTGCATATCTGATAGGAGCCTATTAAGTAGATTATTAAAGGCATATATTTAGTTAAAGCCTGGAAGCCCACATTTGCAAAGTTAACTAAACTGTCAATTTGCAACAATGTATGATGATCTCACATGATATTTGTTCCATGCAGCTCCATCAGGCCATGTTTAACTTCATGTTCTGCTGTCTTGAAAGTCTCACTAATATTTTATAAACAAGGATCCCTGCCTTTTCACTTTGCACTGGGGACCACAAAATGTATGAACCATTTAATCCCCATAGAAGTGCTCCTGTCCTAGACTTTCTGGTAAGACTCTTCATAAGAAATACTGCCCTCAAAGCATAACCCAAGTGGAATAGGACTTAGCTTCAATGAAAAGGGAGAGCATTTTGGGCAAGCAGGCAGAAAATGTAAAAGATGAAAACTAATTATGGAGTTTGAAGAAATGATTGAATCCTTCCACTCCCAAGAAGTTGAGTTAAAATCGTAATGTAGAAAAACAGCACTTTGATTGCTAACCAAGTCACTAGGGGGAAAAAAATCCAATGTCTGAACCATAGGACATTGAGGAGCAAATTAATTTGAGTTCTTTTCTGAAGTTCATTTAAAAGGACTAACTGGAGCCGTTTCAAAGAGAACACTTAAAGGGCTGCTGACGTATGCTCAAGTCAGTCCTAATTAGCCTCTAAGAAGATTTGTCATAGGGTTCCGGGGAGTAAGTAGAAGCTTTTAGAAAACTACACTCAAGTATTAGCAGCGATTAAAAGTACGCCAGTGAGTGGGGTGGGTAAGATTATTTATTTTCTAAAATGGAAGACCTAAGTATGAAGAAAAGAACTCACAAGAGAAAACGTGGGCATTTTTGAGGGAAATAACTGAAAACTGTACTAAAAGAGCATTATAGTGTACAAAGCGCTCAGAGGAGTTAGTAAGGACTTACTACAAGGGGCCTTAATGAACACTAATAAGCTCTCCAGGATTTCAGACCTAAGGCTATTAGTGTATAAAAGTTTTCATCCTTTTTCACAATAGGTTAGATCCTGGCAATTCTTCCTCTAGGAAGGTAATTTGTCTTTAGATGCAGAACAATAGCTAATGTATATACAGTGCATCATAATTTACATACGTGATCTTCTACACAAAAGGCTTCTATGCATACAACATCCTTGTAATGTGGAGAGTATAATACCACTTGCGAATGAGATAATGCAGCTCAGAAAATGAAAGAGAATTTCCTAAGAACACAAGTCAGGATGTAATAGTTGTCTCATTCCTGAGCCCGTGCTTTTCCCATCATTAGTGTAGTGAATTGATATTGAAATGTCCAAAAGATAAAAAAAGTTCAACAAAAATAGTAAACACAGAGATTCTTCTGAGGCCTCCCCTTCCTCCCACTTCCCTCCCTCCCTTCCTTCCTTCTGTCCCTCCTTCCTTCTTTCCTTCCTTCTTTGATTCCTTCCTTTCTTCCTTTTTACAAAAAGGACTGGAGGTTGAATTCAGGGTTTTGTGTTTGCTAGGCACTCTATCAAACCTTTTTGTTTTAGTTATTTTTGAAACAGTGTCATGCTTTTCAATAAAGCATGGTTGGCCTAAACCACAATAAAACTATTGTGCTTTCCCACATAGCTGAGATGACAGGTGCATGCCACAGCATCCAGCTATTGGTTGAGACAGGCTCTCACAAACTTTTTGCCCAGACTGACCTGGAACCACAATCCTCCCCAACTCTGCCTCCTGAGTAGCCAGGATCACAGGCTTGAGCCACTGCACCCAGTTTTGTTTCTGATATCATTAACCACTCCTTCCTTCTTTAAATACATTTGTTCTTTTAGTTTCTCAACACTTTCTCTCCCTGATTGTCCACTTACTTCTTTGACTACTCTTCTCCTTTGCATGCTTTGCTTCCTCTGTCCCATAAAGGTTTGCAGTCTGGCCTTCGATCTCTTCCTCCCCTATACAGCTCCCCTGGTATCCTTACATACTACCATAGCTTCAGTTACTCACTACTTATGACATAGCCAAGAATTTCAGCTCAGTCTGATATTTTTTCCCTGGACTTTATTTCTGACAATAGTAATCACTTCTAGTTTATCCCAAAGATATCTCAATACTGTTCTCCCCAGACTATTCAATCTTTGAACTTCCCTGACCCAATGAATGTAAATATGACCAAGTCAGAAATTTGGACATAATTCTTGACTGTGCTGCCCCACCTCTAAACTCCTCTTCAGTCCATCCACTTCTTTCCATCCCCATTGCTGCAGTTTTAGTCCAGGTCACCCTCACCTCTGGCCTAGAATACTAGGTCATGGTTTTCCTACCAAGCCCTCTGTCCTAAATCCTGTTTACCTCTACCATCCATACTACACCCAGAGATGGTTCTTACATGCAGACACGATCATGCCTTTCCCAACTCTTCACTGGTCTCCATTATGTGTAGAAAGCTCTAGATAATATAATTTTTGCTTACTTCCCCAACCTAATCTCTTATAGTTTAACCACACTGAATTTCCCTTGTACATTCCTCTCTTTGCCAGTTTCTAGACCTTCACATATTCAATTCCCTTTTTCTTAAATTTTTTCCTTGAGTATTTTTCATCATTTTTCCTGTTTTCATTTAGACAGCACTTCCTGCTAGAAGTCTTTTCTATGATTCTGTGTCTCAGGCTGAGGCACACCCCTAACTGTGCTTTTATAACTCCCAAATTACTCTTCATGTCAAGACATGTCATCTCAAGATTCAGTTTCCCGTTTACTAATCTACAGTCCCACCAGATACTGCTGCATGAGGAGAAAGATTTGTCTGTTATCTATTCACTGTGTAATTGCTAAATAGTCATTGAAGGAATAAGTGAACTTGGTGTTTAAAATTATTTTTTAAAGCTTTATATTATAAAGTCAGATTTTTCAGTGGAATGTATACAATAAAAGTAAACAACAAATAAACCATTTGATTTACAGAAACTTGGTTCTGAAGAACATTCACCCTCAAAGTTGAAGATCTGTATTTGTTGGTGATTAATAAAAAACTGCTGGTGTAGTTTGTGACACCTGCCTTAGAATTTTAACCACAGGTCAACAGGCCCACTCTGCCAGTGTATGAATGTGTAAGTACAGAAAAGGGCACAGAGGGGATCAAGTACTGTGTGAGGCCACTTGTGGCCAAAGCTTCTACTTATGTGCATGTGCTTTGAGTTGCTAAACCTCAACTGCCAATGCTCCATTATTTCTTCTTTTAGATCAGATCTGGGATGTTCTGGAGACTTAACTTTTTAATTTTGGTTCATCCTGCCCACCTTTTGTATCCCAGTTCTGAAGTTTAAAAATAGAGCTTTGTATCACATGACAAGGGGAGAGCACATACGGGAGGTATAGGAATAGGTAGAAAACACAAAACATGAAAGCATTTGATGTCCCCATTCCAGAGGAACTAATACAGAAACCTTAAAGCAACAGAGGTTATCATGAGAAGGGGATCAGGAACCAGGATATAGATTAGTTAGAGATGAATCAACATGGGTCATAACACATGTGTACATGAAAAAGCAATGCTAGGAATATTTCTGGATAGCTATCCTTAACTCAACTAGCAAAAACACTTTCTCTTCCTTATTATGCGTGTGTCTTTTCTTCAACAAAATTAGTGATAAAGGCAGAACAGGACCTGCCTGGAACTGAGGGGGGCGGGGGGCAGGGTGGAGAAATGACCCAAACAATGTATGCACATGTGAATAAATGAATAATTAAAAATAAATAAATAAATAAAATTAGAAAAAAACCCCAGAGCTTTGTGATGGGTGGAGACAGCGGGGTGGCAGGGTCTTGGTTATGTTCAACTGGAGATAACTGAGACTTGTACTATCCAGTTTGGAAGGCACTATTGCGAACCTGAGATATGGCTAGTGCAGACATCAAAGCTAACTTTTAAATTGAATATAATTTAATTTAAATTTAAAATTAGGTTTAATAGAAAAATTGTAAATGTCTAGGAATAACTTAGACATGTTTATTTTGTTATTCATCTATAAATTTTATGTAATCTTAACCAACACTTTCTAATAAAAATTTAGCCCTCAAATCAAAATGTGCTGGAAGTGTTAAAATACACACCATATTTTGGAGCCTTAGCAAGAAAAAAATATGTCTCATTATGTTTTTGTTTTGATTATATGCTAAGATGATAATATTTTTGTTACACATGGTTAAAATTATATTAATTATAATTAATTTTATCTACTTCTTTTTACCTTTTTAAATGAGTATTTTAAGTTACTTATGTGGCTCTTCTATTTCTTTTGGACAGTACTATTTAGGGCCAGGTTAAGCCTAAAGACAGTTGTGCAAGTGGGACAAGAAACTTTTAATCATTTTTACTTTATCACTTAATGGAAGTAATAATACTAAGATTAATAACAACTCTACAACAGTAGCTAAGGTTTCTTAAATATTTACCAAATAGCAAACACTGTTCTAAATTCTGCATAGGTAAACAATCTCATACCAACTCTCTGATGATACTATTTTTATTTCCATTTTAAAGATAAAATCAAGGCATAGAATTAAAGTAGCTTGTGACTGGCAGAGCCTGGATTCAAACCCAGATATACCTGATTTAAAAATATTTACAACCAATGAAATGTAAAGATAATGCTTAATAAGCACTACTTAGTATAAGACCTTGGTATGATACTTCTCTGAGGTCTACTTAAGGAGACAGTGCAGCAGCCATAAACACGTTATAAAGCACATCTCATCACTGAATAAGCAAGTCTGCTGAGTACTTAATAACAAAAAAAAGAATCAAACACTCTCTGTTGTAGTGTACCCACACAAATAAACCCAGAGCTCTGCTTGCCAGTATTGTTTAAACCTGAGAAAGGCAAGCGAACTCATAAAGCTATTTTGGATAATGATTGAGATAATTTATGTGTTGTAACTATGCCAAGTCATCCTAACATCTCTGTGATAGAAGTGAAATTCATTTTCTCTATAGTCAAGTGCTTTAGTTTGGATCTTGAATGTCCCTGAAAGTCCCAGGTAGCAAAGGCTTGGTCCCCAGCCTTTGGCAATATTGTGAGATAGTGGAACTGCTAGGAAGTGAGACCCACTGTTAGGAAGTTAGGAAACTGGGGATGTGCCCCTGAAGGGGATATTGGAACCTTGGCCCTTTCTTTTTTACATCCCAGACACCATAAGGGGAACAGGCCTTCTCTGTTCTGTACTTGTGCCATGAGGTACTGTGCTACCATACGTCCAAAGCACAGGGCCAAGTGACTGACACCTCTGAAACCATGAGCCAAAATAACCTTTTTCTTTTAAGTTTATTTATCTTAGCTATTTGTTATAGCACTTGAAAGTTGACTAACACATTAAATTGTTAGCAAAGTGTTCTACATTAATATATGCTTAGTATGTTCTTACCTGAATATTTACTGCACTTCTACTCATTCATTCATTCTGTCCAATTATTAACAGTGTCAGTATGTTCCAATACTGGGCATGAAATATATATAAGAACATACAGTCTAAGAACAGAATATGTGCCTGCAAAAAAGAGGCCCTAGAGGTCTATGAGTGGGGACTTACAAGTGTGTATACCTAAACTCCCTGTGAGTTATCCAAAAATTTGGACTTTTACAAATTTTTAAAGTTTGTATTTGTAAAATATATAGCTTGCATTTCAAAAAGTTTTTATACCATCAATATCTAAAACACACATTTTTTGATATCAGGCATTTTAAAATTAGTGTAACAGCAGACATAGTGGCTTGTGCCTATGACCCTAGCATTTGAGAGGTTGAGTCAGGAGGATTGAGAATTTGAGGCAAGCCTGGGCTACATATTGATACCCTGTCTCAAAGAAAACAAAACAAAACAAATAAAAAATGGAAATAACAAAAGATTCAAACTTGATCTCAGTTGTTATGAAAACAGTATGGGTGCTAAGCGATAACAGATGTGGGGAAGAGCTGGCTGAGGTTGCAGGAGGGACACTGAGAAGCACAACTTTATAATAATTCTAGGCGTCCCATCTAATGACATGATAATTTGCTTCTCACTTATCAGGTAATGTACCAGACAGCTTCACATCCATTAAGTATTGTCTTCCTTATAATAGTTAGCTTTGTGTGTTGGACAATGAGTGAGGTGGGGGAAACCAGCTGCAGCATATGAAAAATAAACCTTAATGACAACAAACAATTTGTCAGACATTCTTTGCCTTCAGCTTTAACATTTGGGTGCCATACAGTGAATGAAATGATCTAACCCATCTCATTCATCATCCAAACCACAGAACAAACTGTGAAAGTCAAGCTTTCCCAGAAGATTACCTGACAGGTGATATATGAAGCCATAGAGGGATTGTGTGATGAGGGAACATTGAAGATGACAAGTGTTATGTCAGCCTTTCAGGCCAGTGACTTTCACTGAATAACACGAGCACATGAATTCCTGGCTAAGTATGGTAGGGAACAACAAATATGACATGATAGAGACTATGAACTTATATCCATGTTTATAGTGTACCACAGCATAAATACATGGGAAGTAATTACTGAGTCACTTTCTGTAATATTTTTTCATTCAGCAAACACTAAACATTTAATTTAGTCCCACTATTCAAGGTACTAGAATTTTCTTTGGAAGACCCAGTTAATAAGTCCTATTCTGGATCACCAAGCTATCAAGCAGCAGAACAGGGGCTCAAGCAGAGTTCTTCTGACTACGAACCTGTAGCTGGATCAGTGAAACACGCCACTTCTCAGCATTGAGTGATAAATAGTTTGGTTCCTGCTCCATTTAGCTTCATAGTTCTTCCAGCCACCTCGTCCCACAGCAAAACCTGCTCCACACCACAGGCCCTGATTCAATTTATCCTCCTGAGTAGAGAATTTCATAAGTTAACCTGTATCTGAGCTGTAAACCTGACCTTTAATTCGCATTCAATTTGAAGAAAGAACAGAGAAGGTAGAATAGGTGGGTACATTGTTTTAAACGTTTTATAGAAGTGAAGATTTTAAGTTTTAATTTTCAAGTCTTGACTCTGCAGACTGAATTAGCTTGATTTTTCTCTTAGATTTCTTGAAGTATTAGTCTATTGAAATATCATTTGCTCCCAGATGTGGGGATACACAAAGAGCCTACGTGGCCTCAGGGATGAGGTAGGTATTTTCCTACAAAGGAATAAAACTTAAAACTCAAGGTGAGCAAAGTAGACAAAGAAGGGCTCATGGAAATTGGTGTTTCCTGACTGTGCTTTTAGATTCTGTACCAGTCCTTTTTACAGATATTTCTTAAATTTATCTATTACAAAAATCTTACGGTGCATGATTATTTTCATTTTACTACAGTGAAAACAGAGATTTAGTAAGTTTAATGAATTTACTCTAAGTCACCACCTATTTAGTGGTAGAACTGAGGTCAGAGTCCAGATCTATTTAATATCAAGGCTCATTACACATAGCATGCTGCCTCATGTCTACAATTTGTCTCTGAGTCCACTACCTCATCAATTACTTTGCAGGTAGAAGGAACCAGAGCTCCTTATCTCTCATTTGAGCCCTTTTCTTGCTCAGCCTGTTTATCACAATGAGGTTGTGCCTGCTGGTCTCTCCAGCTAACACTCCTGGAATAATGTTTAACTCTTTACATCCTTTAGCAGTCAAGACTTCCCAGTCCGTTCCATATACTATCTTTCTCATAGATAGCGCTCCTCTAGGAAAAGAGTTTTAGGGTATGTGGAACCGGTTCATTATGATTTCTTAAAAATACTATTTATTGAAAAGACACAGAAAAATATCAACTTTCAAAGGATTACAATATAATAAAATGTTAATTCAATAGTTACAGTGAGTGGTATGTAATCTTTCATATTTGTAGACCAAAATATTGGACACCATTTAAGTATACCTTGTCTGCTCTTTCTTTTGAAAGTTTTCCCTAATCTCATCACAGAATGTGCGATCCTCCCTCTCTTTTTGGCATCCATCACTGTATTCATATTTGCAGATCATTAAGTATATTCCAGCTACACAATGGTGAATGAGTCAAGACCATCCTTGCCCTTATGGAGATGAAAGTCTAGCAAGGAACAGGTATCAGTCCCAAAAATACACAACTCATACAGGTGTAATTCTAGTTATTGTAAGTGCCATGAAAGGAAACCCTTTGGTACTATTTATTGGGGAGAGAAAAGTAGACATGTAATAAACAATGATGTATTTTTTTCTGTTTATAGTTTTTGGCAATGTGCCCTCTCTAACCTAACACATATTTCTCATACTTACTAGAACATGCAAAGAACTCAAGTTGGAAAAAGATGATTTATCTGTCTCACAAGTTTATCATGCTGCTGTATCAGTGAAGAAAATATGTTTGGGAACACAATCTGAACAATTGCAGATTTCATAATGGCTCAGAGAGGGCTGCCTCTCTAATCCTTTTCAAGCCACTTAAGGATTCACAGTTTAGGTAAATTCTAAGTAGAATAATGGAATGTCAGATTGAGGAAAATCTTTAGAATTAACTAATGCAGAAGGTATGGACTTCTGTAAGGCAGCATAAATTTTATGGAGAAAGAGGGAGGGTTGTCAGGTTTTTATTTGGCCAAGTGGCCAAGTAAGGATGTCACATAAAACCTATCATATAATTACTTGTAATTTCATAAATTAAAAAAATTGGCAACAAAAAAGGAGGCTGAATATCATCACAATGTAAAGAACAGCCTTTTCTAAGCAAGGACATCTATAATTTTATAGTAATACAGGTATTGAACAAATATAAATAGAGATTAAAATGCTAGAGCTACATAGAAATTGCCCTTTATTTTCCTCATCTCATTTTAGACTAGTCAAAATAGTCCTCAACTAGAGAGTAGGGATTATGTCTTCTTCAGATTGTTCACAGGAGTAATGACTAAACAAGTTTATAAATTAGTGACTTTTGGGGCTAGGACCTATATGTAGGTCACTGGACCCAGGGAGTGCTCCTTCTAATTACCCTGTTGTTTGGACTTCAAGAGTATGACAGAGTCATGCTGGATATACTGTATAGAGGATTAGGGTCCAGCCTGGGGTCAGGGAAATAGGTAGAGAGAAAGGAATAAAAGTGAGAGAAATATTCTGAAGAAAGAAGATGGGTGTATTTTTAGTTCCTGAGAACATTCTCCTCTTTCCACCTTTCCCTCCTCAGATCAATAACCTGTGGGTAAAACAATTATGAAAACAGTTCTTAATGGTGAATACGTTGTTAGGGTAGTTGTGCCCCTCGCATGTTCTCAGAACTGGGTGAGGAGTTCTAAATGTGATATATAGTATTGAATCCTCAGAATCCTTTGAGGTGACTCTTATCAAATGAAGAAAGTGAGAGTCAGTGGAAACAGGCTGAAGATCACAGAACCAATAAGCAGAAAAGCCAGAAATCACACAAAAGGGAGTGATTGTCTTCTATGAAGTGAAAATTCTTCAAAAAGCTAAAAGAAAGCATTAAACACATTGAATGCTCATGTATCCAAAAACAAATCAATACATCATATTTGTTACATTAATATATTTTCATAAGTGCTATTTTGAGTCATGTGAAATTACAATTTAAAAAAATGGCTGAATACCATGATTGAACATGCTTTGACCTAATGTATATCATTAGTTAGTTAATTTTACTGATCCAGTATTGTCTGCCTCAACTTAATTTTAGCAATAAATTGAAGACTACTAGATAAGAATGGCAACAGTGATAAAAACTAGGGAAATATTCACAATAACAATACTAACAACCACTTCTACCATATGGAAAAATTACTAGTACCTAATTTAATTGTGGGTAAAAACCACATAACATAAAATTTACAATCTTACTCTTTTTAAGTGTACAGTGCAGCAGTCCTAAGTATACTCACATTGCTGTGAAACAGAGCTCCAGAATTTTTATTTTGCCAACTGGAATTCTGGGTGATATTTTCTAAGCTTTATTATGGGTTTTATTTTTAAAATAGTCTTTTATCTTATGCAAACAAAGAAGTCATTTTTTTTCCTTTACAAAATCTCGGGAGGGCAGAATAGGTCCTGTCTGAGGGTTGACACCAGTGGAGGAGGGAGGAGGTTGGGAAACGGTGTGGGATGGTGAATATGGTACAAATACTGTGTACACATGTATGTAAATGGAAGAATGATACCTGTTGAAACTATTCCAGAATGGAGGGAGGGAGATAAAGGAGAATGATGGAGGGGGTGAATTCAAGTATGATATATTTGATATATTGTAGGAATGTTTGTAACTATCATAATGTAGCCCCAGCAAACAATAAAAAATAAAATAAGTAAAATGAGTCTAGAAGATAAATAAAAATAGCTTTATTGAAGCTGGGCACCAGTGGCGCATGCCTGCAATCTTAGCTACTTGGGAAGTTGAGATCAAGGAGGATTGCAGTTTGAGGCCAAACTGGGCAAAAAGTTAGTGAGACCCCCATCTCAACCAATAGCTATTGACATAGTGGTGTGCACCTGTCATTCCAAGTCACGTGAAAGAGATTGGGAGGATTGTAGTTCCAGATCAGCCCAAACAAAAAATTTCTGAAACCCCATCTCAATAGAAAAATGTGGGCATGGTGATGTGCCCCTGTTATCCCAGAGACAGAGGGAAGCCTATAATAGGAAGATCATAGTACAAACCAGTTTGGGCAAAAAGGGAGACTCTATCTCCAAAATAACCAGAGCAAACAGGGCTGGAGGAGTGGCTCAGTAGAGCACTGCATAGCAAGCATGAAGCCCTGAGTTCAAACCCCAGTTCCCCACCCCTCACTTTATTGAGATCTAATTCATCTACCATTAGTTCACCAATTTAAGCTACACATTTTTTTTGTTTTCAGTATATTCACAATGTTGTGTGACCATTTCCTTTAATAGGTCCAAAACATTTTGGAACAAATCATTCCCTAAGGGGATCGCTACCTATTAGGCAGGCACTTCTCATGCTCTCCTCTGCCTAGTAACACCATTCTGCTTTCTTTTCTACTTTTCTTTTGCTCCTTTAGATAGCTCATTTTTGTATCTGTAAATTACACATTTTATTTCATCTTAACAACACTATGAATACAGTTATTTTTGCTTACAGTCAAAAAATAAAAAATACAAGTAAATATAAAGTTACACCTAAAAGCAATTCATTACTATATGTGTTCAAATTTACTGTATTCGAATTAGATACCAAAGAAAATAATTTCTACTGTAGGGAAGATTTTCCACAAATTGAATTATTGTTAGATGGTAGTGGTATTTTGTAGATTCCCAAATACTCAAGTAACAGAATTCAATAAATATTTGTTGAATGACTAAATGAGTGTTTTGATGGAATCTCTCCTTAAATAAAAGAAACCCAAGATAATATTAAAAAGTGTAAATGAGAAGAAACTTGAAGGAGACCATGCTCTCTGAAGAGAAGGGGTCAGCTGATTTTCCTAATACCACTAAAAAACAACAAAGAGGACTAAAAATATGGATACACTCTTGTATAAACATGAAATATCTAAAAAAAAAACTGAGCAATAAGAAGGATTTAATTATAAGAACAACAACATTCTACTCTGAAGTACTCTTGACAAATTTAACAAAACCTTAGAGAAAACAGGATGTTTAAAAATGGGCTAAAAAATTAGATGGGACATTATTGAGTTAGTATACAAGTAGTTAAGAGAAGATGAAATAAAACCCTCGTGTTTGCAGCACTTACAAAAGGATGGATACTCATTGGCTGTAAGAAGTGTAAGAAGAGAGGAGCTTTTGCTCACTCCTCAACTTTTGCTAACAGGAAGACAAAATGGGAGAGAAGTTAAACCAGGGAACAGAATTGAAGAATGATGAAATATATGAAAGAGCATCCCTATTTTTATTATTGACATAAGATTTTCAAACTGAACTCTTTTTCAAATAAAAATGTTTAATTTTAAAGGAAAATTACATAAGTAATTCTTCCTTCTGAAACTCTGAAGTTACTACAGGAAGGAGCAGCAAACACTGTGGAACAAATAGGTATAGGCAAAGACTTCCTCAATAGAACCCCAGCAGCCCAGCAACTAAGAGGAAGGATGGACAAATGGGACTTCATAAAATTAAAAAGCTTCTGCACAACAAAAGAAATGGTCTCTAAACTGAAGAGACCACCCACAGAGGGGGAGAAAATATGTGCCAGCTACACATCAGACAAGGGACTGATAACCAGAATATACAGGGAACTTAAGAAACTAAACTCTCCTAAAATCAATGAACCAATTAAGAAACGGGCAACTGAACTAAACAGAACTTTCTCAAAGGAAGAAATTCAAATGGCCAAAAAACACATGAAAAAATGCTCACCATCTCTGGCCATAAAGGAAATGCAAATCAAAAGCACACTAAGATTTCACCTCACCCCTGTTAGAATAGCCATCATCAAAAACACCACAAACAACAGGTGTTGGCCAGGATGTGGAAAAAAAGGAAACCTAATCCACTGCTGGTAGGAATGCAAGATGGTGTAACCACTCTGGAAAAAAATTTGGAGACTTCTTAAAAATCTAAACATAGACCTGTCATATGATCCAGCAATCCCACTCCTGGGGATATACCCAAAGGAATGCAACACAGGTTACTCCAGAGTCACCTGCATACCCATGTTTATTGCAGCACTATTCACAATAGCCAAGTTATGGAAACAACCAAAATGCCCCACTACTGATGAATGGATCAAGAAAATGTGGTACTTACACACAATGGAATTTTACTCAGCCATGAAGAAGAATGAAATCTTATCATTTGCAGGTAAATGGATGGAACTAGAGAACATCATTCTGAGCAAGGTCAGCCAAGCTCAGAAGACCAAAAATCATATGTTCTCCCTTATATGCGGACTTTAGATCTAGGGCAAATGCAGCAATGCCGTTGGACTTGGATCACATGACAAGGAGAGAACAAATACAGGAGATGTAGAAATAGGTAGAAAACCCATAATATGAAAGCAGTTGATGTCCCCACTCCAGAGGAACTAATACAGAAACCTTAAAATGACAGGTTATCACCAGCAGGGGATCAGGAACCAAGGTAAAGATCAGTTAGAGTTGAATCAACATGGGTCGTAACACATGGGTACATGAAAGCAATAGTAAGACTCTTTCTGCATAGCTATCCTTAACTCAACTAACAAAAATGCTTTGTCTTTCTTATTATGCATATGTCCTTTTTTTTTTAAATTTATTTATTTTTAATTTCTATTTTATTCATATGTGCATACAATATTTGGGTCATTTCTCCCTCCTTCCCCCCGTCTCCTCCCTTAACCCCCCCCCACCCCTCCTTACTCCTCGGTACCCGGCAGAAATATTCTGCCCTTATATCTAATTTTGTTGAAGAGAGAGTAGCATATGTCCTTTCTTCAACAAAATCAGTGATAAGGGCAGAACGGGACTTGCCTGAAACTAAGGAGAGCAGGGGAGAAAGGGTGGGGGAGGGGGCAGGGTGGAGAAATGACCCAAACAATGTATGCACATGTAAATAAACAAACAACAAAAAGTAATTCTTTCTTGAATAAATTCAATAAAAAGCGATGAATGTATTAAGAAGATAGTTATATATAATACGTATTTTTATAAGTATATTTATATTTCTAAACTAATAAAATGACCACATTTGCAAATAATTCCAAAAATTGCATGCATATTCACTTTTATTCCTTCTACTGTATGAATAAACACCTTTGTTGCTACTTGGACTTTTTTAACTTCAAAACTCACCCAACAAAAACATTTCTTCTAACCCATGAAAATTTCTGTAAATTTAACATACTAGGCCTCAGTATATTTAGTTTTCTATAGATATTTTGCTTGAATGCCAGTTTGAAGGCAACTTAATTTTTGCCATACAGAATGTATGGAAATGCTAAAGTCCAAATCTGATGTTAATGAACTATGACCTTTATTTATTAACCACCAGGATGTCAAATCATTCTTTTTCCATTTTGAAAAAGAAATTTATTCCATTCAATTGGAGGCAAATCATTCATCTTTCAAGGACAAAAAGCTGAACAAATTATGGATATTAATTTTACCTTCTTGAGTTATTTTTAACTATCCAAGGAACTGTTTTAGAAAATGCAGAGAATCATAAAATATCAGTGCTGAGTGATCCCTCAAGGTAACTGGACTATTCTCTTGTTCTCTTTTATTTTTGTGGTATAGGGAATGGATCCCATAGCCTTGCACAGGCTAGGCAAGTGCTCTACCACTTGAGCTATGTCCCAAGCTTTTTTTATTATCTGTTTGTTTTTTATTTTGTTTTCAAGAGAGGGTCTTGGAGCTACCTTTTCCCTGGGCTGGCCTTGAACTTGTAATCCATCTGCCTTCACCTCCTGAGTAGCTGAGATTACAGACCTGTACCACTACAACTGGCTGAATCTGTTCTCTTTATTTCACACAGGAAGCTCAGTGGCTTCCCCAGATAAGATGAGGTCAGAGTCATAGGCAAAATCCAAACACAGTTTTCCACTAATAACCTAAGGTCCAAATCTCTCTGGTGGTTTTTCCCAGATCCTAGAAAATGTAAGGATCCAACTACATACATCCATGTGGCTATCTTTTTCTTAGGAAAAAAATCTTCAGAACATTGAAGTAACAGTGATTCCTATACTTCAAAGTATCATGTACATGGAGGAGACCTGCAGGCATCTATGTTGGCACAGTGGCAGGAGCCTCAGAGCCTTCAGTCCAAACTGGCCCTGCAAAGCTAGCCAATCATTTAACTTATCTGCATCTCAGTCTGCAAAATGGGAATAATACCCATTCCATGTAGCTGAGAAGATGGAGCCAGATAAGGGCTATAAAAAGATTCTGCTGCATGACACAGGCTGGCCATAATTTATGCACAGACCTGCTTTGTAGGTATGCCCTACTTGCACCAACAATAAAAGACCTTGAAGCACAGATTAAGGGACCATTGAGCAGAAACCCAAGAAAACCTAGGGGGAAAAAAAAGCAAACCCACTATGAGGCATGGAATAAAAGGAAGAAACACACCCTGGCATATTTGATGCTAGAAGGGAATAATGTCATTTTAAAATTACAGGTAGATGTGTTTCCCCTCTCCCCAGCCCCATACTCTTTTCTAGCACATTTTGGGGAGCTATGGAGAATGAATAGAAGAGACAAAAAAGTACTTTGCCCGGCAGGAATACAAAATTGTAAAAGCACAGACAGCACTACAGAGGCGCGCTGCCATTCACTCACAAAGAATTTTGTGCATGTAGATGGCTGATTAATTGCCGGCCTGCCTAGACGAAGCTGCAACAAGCCAGATACTGTCAGCACGCCATCGGTTACCATGGAAATGCACAGGGCTCCTGTTTCTGACAAACCCTTGAATACTGGATAGATTGTGCCATATGTAAATAAGGCAAATTAGTTTTCCTATATCTTCCAGACAAGGTTAGACGAAAAGAAAATATATCTGTTTAAACATACTCTCTACCCTCTTAGATGTGACGAATGAGCAAGAGGGGCTTCTTTCTTAGGAAACTGAACTCAGATTGTTACAACTGAAAGGCACTTGGGGAAAATGACCAAAAAATGCAAAATGCATTGCCCATTTATAAGGAAGGACTTCAAAGTCAGCCATGCAAAGGTACATTTACTAGACTTTTTGTTTTGTAACAAGAAGATCAAGAAGATGCATTTTGTGGCCTGCTTTTCTCCAAATTATAAAATGTCAAAGTTATTTCCATAGTATTAGATTAGAAATTTTATATTTTTGTCATATAATTTTTACTTATTGCCCAGTCCCTAGGCTTCACAGGCTGAATAGTGAATAGTGAGTCACAAACCAGCATAATAAATCAAATCAGCACAATTTTAAAATGTTTAACTCCATAACTGTGAACATTTGCTTTGCATTGGTTAGGGCTTCTTCAATCTCTCTCTCTCTCTCAACATTTTTTGCCAGCACTGTAAGTCCTTTCCATGTTAAAATAATAATTTATAATTCACTAAGTCTGATGTTATTTCAAAAAAATCTTGTAATTATCATTAGGATATTCCAAAGTACGTAGTGACTCAAAATCCATGTATAATTTGTGACACAGGACTACTCTTCTGAAGGCATGTGCAATTATGTATTTAAAAAATTTAATCCATTTACTTAAACAGTGAAAGTGCTTAAAGAGCTACAGTACATTTCATAATACAGCATCTCTGAATAATTTTTAAATGTGACTTTCTCAAAATAAAATGCTATGTCATCATTATTGTCCCCTCAATTTTAAATATGCACTTTTTTTGTGCATTCTGCAGATTTTCTATGAGCGATTGGATACAAAATTTCATACTTAAACCCACATCTTAACACAGTATTCAAGTAAGCCATACTTATGAGCACCGATGATATCTGTAATTTTCCAAAGTAACCCTTCTCTAAATTTAAATTAATGATCTCTCTCCTTTCTGGGTAAAGGCAAAAAAACTTATTTTTATTTCCTATCAAATGATCCACATATTAGATATGCCTACAATTCCAATTAGAGTGTATCATATGGTCTTCCACACTGTAGAATTCAGAGATGAACTCCAGCTAATGCCTCCCAAACATTAACATGGTCTTGTTATTTAATATTAGCCAAGCAAATTTTTAAATGATATATCTATATGTTCCCTTTTATGTAAATAACATACAAAGAACTATCAAAAATACTGGCTTTTAGTATTGTCCTATTTGATCTATTGTTTCTCACAAAAATACTTCTCATATCCTTCAATATGGAGATGACATATTAAGTGAATGGCATGCTTACACATTTCTAAACACATTTTAAAAGCATATTGTGTTTCTATAATAGCAAAGAAGAAATCAAAGAAAACTATCTGAATAATTCTGGCTAGGGCAAAAACCTATGCTTAAAATTAATGAGATTATTCTTTTTGTTTTACATATGGAGGAGACTCAAACAGGTTTTCACACTTTTGAAGTCATCCCAGTCCTTTTTGCACTGAGATGCATGACCTACAAATGACATTTCATTTTGCTCCTTTTCTCTTCTTTAAGACAGATCATAATTAAAAGCACTGGATTTCTTAGATGGTCATATAATAATGTCCACTTTTCTTATTAGAAATCTTTCCAAGACCTTTAATTATGGGCACGTGTATTTGAAGATTTAAATAGTACCTGTATCTCAGAAGTCAAATGTTTCACAATGGAAATTGGCCAGATTTCTCTTTTTCAAGCGTTATAATAAAAGACTTGCTATTTTTCATGTTGTACACTACATGCTGTATGTGTAATGGGAGTAGTTATAAACAATGCCATTAACCCCAGCCATGTTTTCAACTCTGTACTTTAGAACACATGATTTTCAAAACACATCTTAAGCTGAAAGATAAATATGGTAATTATTAGATAAATATAATTACTTAAATATGCAAAATGGGAATGCTATGCTCTGATCATCACCAAGATAATCAATGATAGGACAGATCTAATCATTGTGAGCAGGGAAAATCCTTGCTAGGAGAAACATTCTACTATGGAAAGAGCATTCATTGTTCATCTACTGTGTGCCAAGCCCTTTGGTAGGCACAGAGAGATGACAGAGAATAAACAAGATCCCTGCTTTCATGGAACTTATTCCCTAGTAAGGGTAGAGATAAAGTGAGGAAAAAGAACACTGGACTTTTTAATCTTTGCTTTTTCTTTCAAGTCCTACCATTCCATTTACCTGCACTGTTCTTATGCTATGAGTCTCTTTATAGCTTAGTAATTTCCGTGTGGTTTTCTGCTATGCCACCCTATAAATTTCTTATCAGTGGTTAGTATGGTCTTACTCTTTTTAAACTTTGTATCTTCTATCATACACCATATATAAGTTTTTCAACAATTTCCATAAACGAATACCTAAGGCTCCTGGTCACTTGAATTATAGTTTTATAACTCTAAGGGTTTTTAGCTTTTTTTAAACCTGTAAATAAGACTGTTGCAATGAGTCCTCTTTCAGGTTAAGTTTTGTAAGTCTATTATATTCCTTAATGCTATATGTCAGTGAAGAAATTAGTCCATGCTATTCTACTGATTACGAAGATAGTTCATCCTGAAAATTCCATTAGTTCAAAAATGGGTTTTCACCCTTGTCACTCTCCTTTATCAAGAGTAATTTTAAGGGTGAGTGCAACTATGATATATTTGATATATTGTATGAACCTTTGTAAATGCCACAATGTACCCCCAGCACAATAAAAAATTTTTTAAAACAGTAATTTAAAAATGTAATAATTTTATTTTTTATGGAAAGTTATACCAGGCCTGATGTTAAATCTTAATTTTAAGTGTTAATATTTGTCACATGTACAAACAGGTAAGATAATCACACAGGAAAGACACTCAGTTTTTGAAGTATTAAATCAAATGAATGAAGTAACACAAGAGCAATAGTTTCTGCAACTAAAAGACAAAACTTTCCTCCTCTAAATCTCACACACATATGGCTGTTTGTCCCCTGCTCACGTGATCATGGATAATTTGCAAACAGTGGGTCATGTGTTATAAAGAAAATGATTCAATGGCCCATTTGTAATTTAAGTATGCGACAAGATGTTTAAATGTTTTTGAAAAGTGGTAAAACACCAGACTTAACAGTTTGAAAGCAAGAATAGAACTCTCTTTTCTAGTTTATTGGCTTCATAGTGCATCAGCTCAGATGTCATTGATTTTTGCCAAGATGCGGAATGTAATCTTCCTTTGGACATTTTATTGGAAAAGAAAGAGAAGAGTATCCTTTTTTTGTTGTTAAGATTAGCCTGGCTAGTGACTACAAACTGGATGCTAATGTCTATAATTGAAAAAATCAGAAATTCAAGGTCTTACTGAAGATTTTCATCTATCATGGGAAATCCTTCATTCATTTTCTTATCAGCCCAATGACAGCCCCAATCTCCATACATCAACATTTAAAAATAAAATTTCAAATTATTTTTATGTTGACATTTATGTAACTATATCTTTGTAGACATAAAAAAGAAGAGATTTTAATGCACAATAATTATAAATAAGGCCATTTCTTTCAATCTCCAATTAAACATGTATTATTTGATCGATTCCCTCAAAAGACAAAAAGAAAAAATAAACATTGGCTGCTTTTTCACTTGTTCAAAAACAAAACAAAAAAAGGCCAAAGAGTGAAAACATGCATTTAGTTAATTGAATGTTGAGTTTATAGAACTACAACCAAGAAGCCCCTTGACAGGATGGATTTTGGAGGGAGTTAGGTGTTAATCACAGGCACACAGAATTGAAATGACATTATTTGATCAAAGTGAAGGAGAACAAAACAATATCTAAAGCAAAGACCTGGAGTATAATAACAAGACAATAAAATTTGGTACTATTTCCTCTATAAAGGAAAACCCATTTACAAGTGTGAATTCTCATCGCAAATAAATTTTGTTGATATGTTTAGTTTAATTCTGCACAGTGCTTCAGATTGAAATGTGTGCTGAAGCCTAAAACTGATTTGTTCCATGAAAATTGCATTTGCAACTTTTCAGTTGAAATATTACCAGTAAAGCTATGAACTCTTTTTTAAACCTCCAAACCTGTTAGATCTATGACAATATTAGATTTTTTCTTTCTCTTTATGCAAATTTAAAAAACCAAACAGCTAACTTGTCTTTTTATTTTAAAGCAATTCAAATCTAATTCATAGTGCTTTTAAAAAATGTTTTTATTCTTCTAAACTAAAGGAACTTTCTTTCCTTCCTTTGCTTGTCCTTAAAACAGTTGATTGGGTAAGTAGATTTTCTCTAATATTTCCTTACTTGGACATTTCTATATATTCTAAATATGCTTGGTTATATTTAATAGCAAATGAACCTAGTAACATGTGAACATTTTTTAACAGTTGTCCCTAAAAATACTCTGAGAGTGTTAATTTCATCAAAAGCCAAATGCTTTGATCCTTTCTTATTATGTGGAATATGAATTTATATGTGTGTGTGTGTGTGTGTGTGTGTGTGTGTATAACACTATGCCACAAAGTTCACTGATGGGATGAGTTTCATTTACTAACACATTAAATAAATAAATTGTTCAATGATTGACATAATATTTGGAATATAAGAATCTGCATCCTTACATTATCCCTTTCCTTTCTTTTTTTTGGGGTTATCAAAAAACCCCTTCATTTAAAAAAGCTTCTTATTAGTAGGCCTGCTGTCCTGGGTATTTTCATCACATTGAACCCACTCACTTCTGAACAGTTGGGCCATCCCATCTGCATATGACAGCTACTTGGGCATCCAAAAAACATATTCTCCCTCTCTCTCTCTCTCCTCTTCCTCCTCCCCCTGCCTTTCTTCCCTCCCTGCCTCCCTCCCTCCTCAGACTATAATATAAATGCATAATTTCTGGATCTATATTTTAATATGTATTAAAAACACTTCAGCTTTTACAGAATATTCATTCTTTAGTATTTTCCCTTCCAAATTATTCACCAGATATCTTCAAAACAAAATAGCATTTGGACTTTGTCTATTCTGTCAGCAACAAAGTGTGAGACATTTAACATTCTGATTCCATTGGAGTTGGCCTTACAAACAAGTTATATCTATAAACATATTCAGGTGTGTGAGGGGAACCCCTTTAAACAAATTATCATTATAACATAGGAAACTGGTAAGCATTTCATTATTTTTGTATCTATGTATTAAAATGTTTGTTAATCCTTCAATTCATGACCTTTGATGACACAGATCTGCTACACAGTTAGGATGGTCACTCATTCATGACAAATTTCAGATTTGTAGAAGGGGCTTCACACTCTTATGATTAATTTAAAATTATTCTAGTCCATTGAGACATTAAATCTGTCATAAAAATCTGTTATAAAAATTCTACTATATACAATCAAGAAATAATTACAGTTTCCATACTTAAAGCATCATGCAGACAGTTCTAGATATTGTATAGCACAGGAGACAGTTTATATTCAAGAGTCAGATTTAAGTATGAGATTTCTAAGCAAAAAAAACTGTAATAATAAGCCTTCCAACCTCATTTTTCTATACCCACATATGCATTATTTCAATAGCTTGAATCTAAATCCCTAATACTATCAAGTGTTGCTATTTTCCATCTTATTTTAGTTCCAACCAATATCATGCTGACAAGGGCCAGGCTTGTGATGACCTCTGCAAATAGCTTAGTCTTCATTAGCCAATATTGGGTCAGAAGAAAATTTTCAATGTCTGCGATGCAGCGTCTTTTATAAACAAGACTGTCGCATGGTCTGGAAGGCATACAAGTAAGCCACAAAGAAGAAAACATCTTACAAGCAACAGGTATTACAAAATAGGTATTCACTAAACAGGCATCATTTCCCCAGGCATTGTAAGGAATGGATTCATACTTACTTTCCTTTCATCTTGTCTCTCCTCCTTTCCTTTCTCTGTCATTGACCACATGGCTTTATGCCAAAAGCCATCAACATGAGCATCTTCAACTATGAAGAATCATTACCATAACCACCTGCCCGCCTCGTGCCTAAACCCACAGTCACACTATCTACAGTCATCACAACACAGATTCTTTCCTAGACTGCACCATTTTGTTGTGTGACAGGGCAAGTTACTTAGTTGAAACTTCTGAACTTTAGTCTTCCTATCTGTGAAATGGAGCTAGTGGTAATATTTGTTTCATCTACTTCATAGAACTGCTGGGACAGAATTTTTTAAAATTTATATGAATTTTGTTTGGAAAGTGTAACCATTGGGAGGTAGAGTCAAGAGGAGTGTCCACCACTCATGGCTAGCCAGGGAAGATGTTAGGTAATATCCCATCTCAAAGCTGGGTTGGGTGTGGTAGTCCATACCTGCCACCGCTTACTGCAGAGGTGGAGGTAAGAGGATCAGGATCTGAGGCCAGCCAGGGCAAAAGCATGAGACCCTCTCTGAAAAACAAATTAAAAGCAAAAAGACTGAGGCGTGGCTCAGTCATGGAGGGCTGGCCTTGCAAGCGTGAGCCCTGCATTTAATCCCTAGTGTCACTAAAAGAAAACAATAAAAAAGTATAATCACACAAATATTATAAAAAACACAATGGGGAGGTAAAAGTGACTATGAAGTTGAAGAGTTCATAGTAATATTTAGGTACTATTATATTTAAAATAGAGTCTCTCATACTTCATAAAACATTTTATTAATAGAAGTTCACCAAAACGTGGCTTCATCCAAATACACACACACGCACACGCGCACACACACACACACACACACACACACACACACATATATTTAGGGGTTTGTATGGATATATATATTTATTTAATCAATACTTATCTCTTGATTAAAATAATCACATTGAAAATAAACTAAAATACTTTGCAGTTTTCAAGAAGATAAATTAGCAGATTTTGATAGAAAAGTATCTTTAGAATCTACTGAGTCATTTTTGTGGAATTAGTTTTTATTCTGGGTATAAAAGTATACCAATGATATATAATTCTCAGGAAACTCTGGAGATTTGTTAATTATGCTAGGTTTTCCTACATTTTCTCAGATTATTTGTTTCAGTTATCATCCAATTTATTAATAGCCTAGTTTTTAACCAGTATATTGAAAGTCTGACATGCATGTTTAAGTAACCTGGAATTCTTTCATTCATCCTAGTGCTATGTTTGAGGATTTAAATTAAGATTTTTGCTTCCCCTTTCATATTACTGGCCATTTCTTGCTCAGCAGGGACAACCTAATAGTAACTTCATGACAACCAAAAATGCTTCATCCACAGTTTCACTTCTATCCTTGACACCCTCGACTTCAATCAGCCCTACACTCAGTCAATGGCAGCACCTTTATTTTCTGTTAGCAATTTTCTCTCCATAAGAAACCACTTAATTACCAATCTGACACCCAGAACACTTCTACCAGTTGCAATGAAGTGCTTTGGGCAAGCAAAAGCAAAGGCAACAGTAGCTGCTTACAATAAACACAGGAAATTTTGATAATTTTAAAGATTCACCCCATTTTGCCCTAGCTAGGTGTGTGCACATATGCATGCATATGGGATGTGAATGTGTGTTTTGCATGTTGATTACTGAAGTATGCCCTGCCAGATACACCTCCAAAACTCTGTGTTGGAGTAGCACTCCCATGGTCCCTCAGAGAAAAGTATGTGATTTGACACAGGGGGAAATCATTAGCTAATAGGTAAATATAATGGCACCTTTCTTTTAAAAATCTGTGGATTTCCTTTTTGTTAAATTTATGACCACGTTGTACATGTTAGAAGCGGCCATTTTTTTATTAAAATGAATTTTTATTTCATGAGAATATATCCCATCATTTAGTCTCCATTCCTGTGAGCTCAAACAAAAGAACATATACTTTTTAGTCTAAGCTTTAAGAAAAGATAAATCTATCTGACCATTTTTCTAGCTTTTGCTCATATGCTTCTATGCTCAATATTTTTCTTTAAGAATCAGTGATCCACTTGAGTCTTGATTTCAACTTAAGGCCATCCATTAGAATAAGTTAAGAGCCTGAAAAGGGTCAGCCTTCTCTGTCTCTATTAGTCTAGGTAGCTTTCGTCTCTAATGGAATCCTTTCAATAATTATTTCATACTTCTGGCAAATCTTGATGGACTCCATTCACCTCAATGCTACCTCCGCAGATCATTCAAAAGCTTCTATTAGGACTCTTAGAGAAACCTTCTTTATGCTTTATACTCAAAGAAAGGAAGTAAAAAACTAAACTTCAAGAGGGGCCATGCTTTTCAGTGCAATCACAATCCTTTCCAGTCAGAACAAGAGGCATCAGCTATTCTTTCTCCTTTGAAAGCACTTTGACCAGGTGGAAGGATTTTAAACATATACACAGAACATGCATACCTTGATCCCATTCAAAAGCCACTGAAAATATTTTCATGCTTATTTGCATATGATAATTTTCACTATTAATGTTGAAGGAATATTAGTTTTATCTCCTCTTTCAGCCACAGTGTTTTTCAGTGAAAGAAAAGAGATATCTGACCAATAATTGTAACAAATTATAACTAACATCTAAAATGGAACAAAAGAATCAGGTTACAATCTGGTACATCTACTTATTTTTGCAATGTATCATACACATCTTTTAAAATACAGTTTTTCTTCCTAGTTGTATTTTGCTTAGTCACTTGTAAACATCAACTTTAATTGCCTAACCAGAACACAGCTGGATGACAGGTGAAAGCCGGTTGAAGATTGAAAACTTGCTGTGGGCTTTATGCAGAGCAGCTAATAGTCACTTGAGGAACCCATTAGTTGATTCCACCCGCCACTTCTTTATTAGACCTACTCTAAATGGAACTCTGTAGGCCTGCTTAATGTAGGGTGGGTTCTTTGAATTCCAGAAAGACCTAGCTGTTGCAGAGGGGGCAGAGAGGGTAAGGTTCGCTTTTGGTGTCTAGTCATGGTGGATGGGAAGGGAAGCAGCCAGAATCTCTACCCAGCACCCTCCATCCCTACACCTTCTGCAAAGGATTTACGGTAGCTCTCAAACACGTTTGTAATGTGAGAGATACAATATTTACCAGAGAAAAGTAAGTTGCAGAGAAAATAAAGACCGGACAATATAAGACTTACAATGTAAGGGTGAAATGCACACAAAGAAACACGTAACTTAATCTATTATGCATCATTTTTAAATTATATTGTTATTTTGCTCCTTGCTTTTTATTACCATTTTTCAATGTTAACCTATAGTCTCCTAAATTTTTTGTAAAGCGTACATACCAATGAAATGTATCTACATTTTTCTGTATAAATATGAGATTTGGGTATTTTTGAGGGTACACAAAAGGGAATATTCTGGGGGCTACTTTAAAAATATTAGTATTTCATTTATTGAAGTCACACATTCATAAACCCAGGTTTCCTTCATCTTTTAACTAAGTTTGACTTTATTGCTTATTCTATTTATAAATTTTTAATAACTTAAATAAAATTTCCTTAAATTTAATGCTGTATTTATAAATTTACCTTAAATTATATGATGAATACAAAATTAACATTGTAGTACTTCAATTGTTTGATAATCTCTAATACTTAAATAACTTTTTGACTATTACATTAAACCTTAAATATGATGAATATAAGTGATCTTTAGTATTCAGTAATATTTATGATCTTTATAAAATCCTTTTACTTTCAACTTCATATTAAGATTTTAAATCACTTAGTGTATTGTACTTTAAATTAGACATATAAGGTAATACGTTGGATATACTTGAGTGGTCAACAAATATCTAATGTCCCAAATTACCTAAATATTATGTGTAAACTGTTAAATATTTATAAGATGATTTCCAATTTTACAGAAAAACACGAATACTGTGTGTTAAATTTATCTTAGATTAAAAGTTATTTCTATACTGAATCTTAAATCTTAATAAATTTTATATCTAAATCCTGGTTAAATGTAATGTTAGTCGAGTCTGAATCTAAATTATAAGATACTTTGACCCTAGGTCATAATTGCATCATTTCAAATGAATTAAGAATTTCCTTCTTAAGTATTATATTGATTAAAAATTATAACAGAACTTCAAATTTCAAGATATAGATATCAACTTAAACTTATATGTGTATGGTTGTAGACTACATATTATTTTATAGATTTCTAATTTTTTAAAATAATTATAAACTACAGGAAATTGTAAAGATAGTACAGAGTCTAGTAATGCCTTCCCTCAGCTTTCTCTAATGGTTACAAAAATGTAGTACAATACCAAAAGCAAGAAAGTGACGTTTGTACAATACTGTTAAATACATTACAGGCTTTGTTCAGAATTTATAGGATTTTACCTCTCTGTGTGTAGTTCCAGGCAATTTGCTATCATGTACAGGTTTGTGTAATCACCAGCACAATCAAGACATAAAAGTATTCCATCACCACAAAGATCCCTTGTATTACCCATCTATAATCACACATTCCCCTTCCTTCTACTCCATCTTTAATCCATGGCAACCCTTAATCTGCTTCCCACTTCTATGTAGTTGATTCTTTAGTTTTGTCATTTTGTGAATGTTATTGTAAGTGGAATCATGCATGTAACTTCTTAACACTGACTTTTTTCCCTCATCATAATTCCCTTGAGATCCATCCAAGTTGTGGTGTGTGTCAATAGTTCATTTCTTTAGGTTACTGAATTGTATTCTATGGTATGGATAGACTACAGTTTGTTTAACCATTTGTCTATTGAAGGACATTTGGGTTGTTTCTGGTTTACAAGCAAAGTTGAGGTGAAAAATGAGGTGCAGGTTTTTGGGTGCACGTAAGTTTTCATTTCTCTGGGATAAATGCCTAGGGATGTGACTACTGGATTTTAATAAAAAAGATTTTTATTAAGAAACAATCAAACTGTTTTCCAGAGCAACTGTACCATTTTCTATTCCCACTAGCAATATATGAGTGACTCAGCTCCTCCAAATCCTGGCCATCAATTAGTACCATCACCAGTTTTTATTTTAGCTACACCGATAGATGTACAACATCTCATTGTGGTTTTAATTTGCATTTCCTTTAATAGCTGCTGATGTTAAATATATTTTCATGTGTTTATTTTCTGTCTCCATTTTCTGTTTGATGGGATGTCTATTCATATCTTTTGCTTATTTTCCAATTAGATTTTTGGTTTTAAATTCTTTGTTTTTTGCTGAGCTTTGAGAATTCTGTACATATTCTAGATTTAAATCCTTTGTGAGACATGGGGTTTGCAAATACTTTGTCTTGATATTTATGTTGTTCTTTCGTCCTCTCAATAGGGTCTTTTTGTAGAACAAAAATTTTTAACTTTGGCACAGCACAGTTTGGTAATTTTTTCTTATATTTCATTCTTATAATTTCACATGTAAGAACTCTCTATCCAGTCATAGCTCCCCTTTTTTCTATTTTCTAGTTTTATACCTTACATATAAATCTATAATACATTATGAGATAATTTTGTGTAAAGCATGAGACTTATGTCAAGATTTATTTTTACTTCATCTATTTTATGTTATTCTTTGCCTATTACTGTCCAAGTGCTCCAGAACCATATGCTGAAAGATTATTCTGTTGAGTTGTTTTTGCACCTTTGTAAATCATTTGATTATATTTGTGTGGGTCTACTTCTGGGTTCTCTATTCTTTATATACTTTTTATTCAGTTAAAAACATGCCATGAACTTGTTTCTACCAACATTTTCAAGGACTGGAGGTGTGGCTCACGTGGTAGAGTGCCTGCCTAGCAAATGTGAAGCCCCAGTACTTTCAAAAAACAAAACAACAGCACCTTCTCAATATGATTTTAACTAGAGATCTACATGGCATCAGTTGCATACACAAGGCTTTATTTAATGGCTACTATTTTGGACATTAAAGTCACATAAAGGATATTTTTGGAAAATTGGCATATTTGGACAATGGTTAAGGCTCAAACTACTTTTAAAATGTATGTTTAAAAACAGCTGTGTACAGTAATCATAGGTGTAAGGGGATAAGAGATGAATAGGATAGAATAGCCAGGAAGCTATTCATTGTTACTGATTGGACATTAACCGTGGATGAAATTGAAAATTAATGGATGAGTCAGAATTCTCAGAGTAGATTGCTACAGGGTAAAAAGTGACTTCTACTATCAACCCCAACATATTGTTACATAATTGCTTAAATATCCAGACATTTCATAGAGAGAACTGAAAAAAAGGGCCTCAGGAAGTTGAATTTGAAAGTAAATTGAGCACAGAAGCTCATAGCATTAAGCAGATTGACTGAGGTGGGTTTGGCAGGAGGTGCTAACTGCAGAGCAAAGCAGAACTTGACTACTGACTACGGAACAGTGCATGTGCTCCAGGCCAATGTAAGGTGTAACACACATGGCTACAATGATTGATTTATGTCCTTCTCTTTATATGGCTCAATATTCCATTTTCACACGTGAATACATAGTACTTCCACCATATTTTTCTTCCTTCACCCTTTCCTTCTGCCTCTCCCTCTTTCTGGTACCAACACCCAGACAGGATATGTATATATATATATATATATATATGTGCATATATATATATATATATATATATATATATATATATATATCCAGAATTGTCTAATCCCCTCTATTACTCTCCTTTCTGTCTTAGTCCTCATCTTATGGTGATTTCAACAGGTTTTACTGTCCCATATTCATAATAATACTACAATCTTTAAACACCTACAGTGTGTTGATCAGGGAAGTAAACGTAAGAAGCAGCAGATTACTTGGTGTGTTCCCAGAAGTGAGAGTCACATGCCACTGGAAGTGTTGGCTACCTTACCATGTGAAACTCAGACCTGTCTAGGAAGACAAGGTGTTGAGTGCTGATGTTCTCACCTGCCTGAAGCACTTCTACACCTCAGCCTGATGGTGCAAAAATTGTCCCAGAACTTAGCATAAGTATGGATAAATCATACTTGAAGAAACACACTAAGAATGTACTGCTACATTCAGGTTTATAGATTTGGAAACTGAGGCAAAGAGAGGTTAACCTGATCATCATCACACAATCCTTAAACTATGAGCTTCATAAAAACTCAGATCTTTTGACTTCATGTGTGTCATGATAACGTTTGGGCCATTGGATGGACCATCCCTAGATGGGGATGCAAAACTTATTGCTTCAATGGATGGAGATTTGCTTGTATTAAAAGTGTTTCCATTATAGGTAGAGAAAACTGGGAAGGCAAAGGAATTAAGAATAATGCACAAGATTTATGGAAATGATGGTAAGAACGACAGGATGTAATATACAGACTCAAGCAAACTGTAGAGGGAATCACCATTAAACCAACAATGTACTCAATTCTGACAGACATGTGGAAGGAAAAACCAGAGAAGATTCCATTTAGATCAGGTGTGTGTGTGTGTGTGTGTGTGTGTGTGTGTGTGTGTGTGTGTGTAATTGTTTTTCACATTGTTGGGGAGACGTAGGCTTGAATCTGGTTAGGTGTATAGATTGTACAGTATGGACAGAGTAGATAATAGATCACCCAACGAAAGTCCCCTGCCTGCTGGACAGCACTATCAGCTTTCATCAGGGAAATGGTATCTGTATCTAATAGTTGTAGCCAAGGTCCTGCTCATCTGCACAATTTTGGTCTTCATTGTATGTATACTTCTGATCCTGAGTGTTGTTCTTTATGAAGTCTTATAAAGATGTGGTGGTTTCAGAGACTTCAGAAAAAAAGCACTATACAGTAAAGTGAAGAATTAACTGAAATAAAAAAAAAAGAAAGTAAATTGAGTAGACTTCCCTACCTGTGGTCAATATTCTTATTCAAAAAATATTTAACTAGCTTAATACAGGGCACATGCTCAATGCTTATATAATGTAAGGTATAGTGTCTATGAATGAGTCAAAGATTTTAACAGGAATGGTTGGGGAGGAGATGAATTTTGACTTTGTATATGTAGAAAACCTTGCAGAGAATGTAATTTCTGGGTGGGGCTTGAGTGTGGCTCAGAGAGACAGAATATGGGAGATGGCTTTTTTAGAGAGACAAAGTCATGGCAGCCAAAAAGTGAGCCTACAACTGGGTCACTCCATGCATGTGCATGTGTTGGGGGAGAGGGAAGAATGGAGATAATTTTGGAAAGGTGGGCTTGAGACAAGACCAGAGGAACCTGGAATCTCAAGCAGAGGCAGGTAGATCTTCAAATGGGGAAGTTCTTAAAATTTAACATAGGAACACTTAATCAGAGGTGCTCTGGCTTCAGTGTTCGAACAGTTTGGAGTGGGAGAAAGACCACAGACTGGGAGACTGCTGAGGAAGCTACTGCTTGACTAGTGAGAAGAAATTCTGCTCTGAACTATAATAGAAACACATTAAAGAGTGTGAGCCTATACTCCTAGATCTCAAGGAAATGTCAGGCCAGAATACTTTCCAAGAAGGAAGAGGCAGGTGCATCATTGATAGATCATGTTTTTGTTCACCTAGGGAGAGGTAGAAGGGAAAAGCTGGAGTCTGTGCAGATCAAGAGCAAAGACTCTAGATCCAAAATGTCTAGACTCTAGTCCAGGGACCTATGTAGATAGAAAACTAAGTGACTTAAACTTCATGTGCCTCAGTTTCCTCAGCTGTAAGACAGAGATGACAACAGTACCCATTTCATAGTGTTGTCATGGAGATTAAATAAATGCATACGTGTCAAACACTTAGAACACTGCATTGCACATATTGTTCATCATTACTCTCTGTTATTTTGAACTCCATCAAGAGCTGCCCAGGATGTCAGCAAAAACCTGGACTCTTCATGTGTTATGCTGCTACCTATGCAATCTGCCTTCCATGGATATTCCAGAGGGCAAAGAAGAGAAAGGAGTGAAGGTGGTGTGGCCTGGACTGGGCTGTAATGTTACTTAGGCTTCAACCATCTATTGGAGATTTCCTGTAGGCCTAACTTCCCAGGATTTACAGCTACCTCCTCTGCCCTATTTAGCCATATTTTGGTTATTATGAAGTAGGATCTTTTTTGGAAAGGTACCTATTTCTCTAGAGCTTCAACTCACTTATCAGGATACTTAATGAAAAATGAGGAAGAGCCTGAATAACTAAGAAATCTAATAGTAAACCTGAGAGTGGAAAGATGACAAAGCCAAACTATGTGTACAGTTCTATTTTATGTGCCAGATCCAGGAAAAGCAATACTTCTCCTTTAAATCTTAGCTTTAGGAACAACAGTTGGTTTACACATGCACCTCTGTGTGGAGGGCTGCTGAAGCGCGGGAACTCCTCTCCTCTCAGGGCCATGTGATGTGGTTTCTGGGGAAATGGTCAGATACGGTGGGTGGATTCTATAGAATGTTGAATGTCCCCCAAAGGCTTGGTGCCCAGAGGGGCACCACTGGGGAGTAGTAAAATGTCTAAGAAGTGGAATCTAGGAGAGGTTTTTAGATCATTGGGGGCACACCCTTGAAGGGGATTGTAAGACCATCATTTCTCTTCTCTGTTTTTGCTTCCTAACTCTAATGTGAACAGTTTAATTCCACCACATACTACGTTCATAATGTCCTGGCTTGCTACAAGTCCAAAGCAATAGGGCCAAGTGATCATGGACTGGAAATCCTGAAACTTATGATAAAATAAACCATTTCTCTTTCTAAGTTGATTATTTAAGGTATTTGTCATAATGATAGAAAGTTGACTCACACAGTAGATCAGATGAGCCGTGCATAAGCCAATTCATCTTTGACCCTCCATCCCAGGCAATTGGTGCTTCTGACAAGATCCTGCAGATTATCTTCATAACTCTATCACAGCCCTTACCAGTTGTATTACCATTTGTCTATTTCTGGACTTGTTTTCTTCTGAAACAACTTCTAAATTTTAGTTTATCACCTAAATTTCCTCACATCTATGAATGCTAAGCACGAACTTCATGAGGTTTTTGTTCATTAAAAAAAAAAAAACCTTTATGTTACTACTATGACTGGAAGCCAGGGTCATTTACCATAATTAAATAGTAAATTTAAGAGTAAATAAATAATAATTATATTTAAAATTAATGTATGTAGCTTCTAAAGCCATTATATATACCCAGTTGAGACATTAATCACTTTGGGAAAAGTGGCCTGGGAGGGTCTCAGGACCCAAGGGCAGAGATCTATATTTTTTTCTCCATTTCCAACATTTTTCTAATTTCCTGGCTTCATTTAATGTTGAGTTGGTGTATGCTCCAGCTTTTGGTTGGGATGATTTTTATGAGAAATGTAACATTTGAGCCAGATCTTTGATTTCGGAAAGCCAGTAGCAAAGAGGTGTAAGATCCTCCCAAATGTCCTATAACCAGCTACAGAAGTGTGAAAGTTCATGGCAAATTCAGAGAAATCTTGGATGAATCAATTTTTATGGAGGCAGATATAGTAGCTCTTAATGAGTCACCTCTCCCAAAGACAGGAGTCTCCTCTGACTGAGCAGTGACCAAGAGTGGGAATTTCTAGTCCAGAGGGAAGATATGTGGGGTGCATACTCCTGGGTGGGAATTTGAAGGAGGCTTCCAGCACCCCTCAAATCACATCACTAGTTTAGCTTCCTCAGGTAAGGCTCAGGAAGGAGCTTCTTGGAGAAGTTATCAAATGAAAAGAGCATAAACTAGTGAACAGGACACAGGAAGACATTTTGAATTCCTAACATACAATACAGTCTGAAGATGTTCTCAGGGATGCAATTTCTGATTGAATCCAAATGTCTATGTTAACCATAGGAACATACTACTCCCTATAGGAGAAAAACTCTTGAAAGCCTATGAAATTGTTTCCAAATGCATTTAACTGACCATTTGTTCCCATTTGGCCAAGCTGCTGTTTGAGCTATGACTTCTTAAAAGGTTTGTGACAATGTAATGTGCAACAAATAGATTTAATAAACTTTTACAAAAATATTAACTATGTTCTGAAAGGCGTTCACATACAGAACATAACAGCAAACAAAATATCAGTCTTTGTGATCACCTTGGTTTACCTTGGATGAAGGAATTTTCTACCACATTGAAGGTGCACCATGTAAATTTTGTCTCCTCTGATTACAGCGCTTCATATTGACAGTTCAATATTGGTCTCATGTGCCTTTAGCACAATATGGTATAGTAACAAGGTCTGTTATTATAATAGATAATGCATAGTAATGGTGGGGCATAAGTGTAGAGATTTGGTTTAGATAAGAATTTATCAAAAAAATTTCAAGGACTTGGGGCATGGTGGAACATTTGCCTACCAAGTGCAAGGTCTTGAGTTCAATCCTTAGTACTGAAAAATAAATATTAGCTAGCACAACTGAGAGGAAAAAATTTAAATTTTATCAGAAAAAACACTGAACCATAGGAACAATTAGGACACAAGAGTTATTAACAGGAAAGGGAGTGCAAAAAAACTTTCCCATGCTGAAAGAGGGCTGTAGTGACTGAGACAGAGTCTTAGATGGCTCTAATTTCTCTAATTCAGTGATAACGTCCCTCTCTGCACACACGAATGCAGAAGGAGCTCGGGTACCCAACAAGTCAAGTGCTTGCAGATGCATCAGAATTAGCTACCATTTAAGAAACTCACCATCTTTCAGAATGAATTTCCTACATGCCACAATAAGTTCAATTGAAAAGAAAAGAAAGAGATTTTACACTACTTCTTTGCTATACACATCCTCCCACCTGTATGTTGGCTGTTTCAAACTACCAAATGCTGAGGGAATTTACCCAAGCATATTATTAATGCCAGCTCACTACCACAGGAACACAAATAGGCAAGATTTGGAGCACTTCAAAATTGACTGCCTAATTTACAATTGCTTGAGTGTACTTAATCAATATTTATTTGATGTTTCAAAGAGATGAAGAAAGCATATTACAGTGCTGATTTCATCATTTATGTGTTAAGACAGAGTACAAAGGCAGTGAACTGATTCCAACATTAGGCTCTGGAGGCAGAAATATCTGTATTATGAATACTTATGAATGATAACCTTGGACAACTTACCCAACATCTAAGCCACAGTTTCCTCAGCAATGAAATGGTGATAAGAACTGTGCTCGATTCATATAGTATACTGCAACGGTATATAATACAGCATAGCTCACAATACACTGCAAAAGCTCAGTAAGTGTTATTATGCTTTCTTAAAATTTTTCCCCTTTGACATCTTTCTTTCTTTTAGTCTGGGGAAGGTGTTGTGGTTCTGCCTAAGACCAATGTTTATAACTTAATGGTGCTAAGCAGGTAGGTAAGTAAGACATAAAGGTCAGGATTTAAAATTTTTAAACCTAAGTGATAAATGGCAACTATTACCTATGTCAATGATAATTACTGTGGCACATAGGACAGTGTCTGTCCTATCCAAAGGAAATGGAAATATGAGCCCACAATTGGTGGATTATCAGAAAAATCTGGATTCTTTTAAATAATACACCTCTCCATTTTATATGTTGGCAATGAATTCATTATAATATGAATTTATTTCTTTATTTATTAAAAGGCTATTGTGGTAACAGCAAACAAAACAGGTGCCTATGTTGAATTCAGTCCAAGGGCCATCCATTAGGAATCTCTTTATTAGAATATTTTAAAATAAATGAACCCAAGGTATCTCTAAAAATTCTCTTTAAACTTTGATTGAATCCTGGGGGCAAAGGAGAGTGCTCTTTTGCTTTCCTTCCTTCCTTTCTTCCTTCCTTCCTTCTTTCCATCATCCATCCATCTACTCATTCTTCCATCACCCATCTATCTGCCATCATCAATTCTCACTAATGAATTATCAGAGGTGTTAAGGCAGATTCAAAGATGTAAAGATTCAACGAACTAACAGTGTCTGAGGGGTGCTGGAGGCAGTGATACATACAAATGGCCAAACAGAGATCAGTAGGGGAAAGGAGGACTAAGATAGAGTAAGTGTGATGGTGACAGTAGGAATGGCATCAAAGACGTGCAAACAAGCCCTTTTAGCTAGAAGATGCCTTCCTCTACATTTTCCCTTTCTCTTCTGTTCCAGGTGTCTGACCTATTTGCTTGACTTTCTTCAGTCATTTCATATGATTTTACTAGTCACATCCATATGACCTTACTAATCATATCCATACCCTCCTATTTCCACCAAGACCCAAGTTCAGTGCTACAGTTTGCTGTTCTTTGCAGAAGGAAGAAAATAACTAAAAGAAAAATGATCATTATTTATAGCTCTCCACTGCCTTTAGGCAAGTTTTTCATCAATTTTCTTAACTAGATTGCTAAGTTTTTGGTATATATTAAAATTAATAACATTAAAATATTCAAATTTACTTGCTTTTCTTTTATGAGATCTTAATATGAAGAATCAGAAAAGAATGATGGGTTTAGGGGCACAGTTCAAGAAGTAGTATGCTTGCCTAACAAGAATGAGACCCTGAGTTCAAAGCCCAGCACCACTAAACACACACACACACAAAGAAAATAGTGATGGGAAGAAAAATCTGACAAGCCAGATGCAGATCTGACTTTAGTGGTTGCATCTCTTGGCGAACCTGTGTGGAATAAGAAGACATAGATGTTTGGTCTTTGCTCAGGTTCCTGGCACAAAGCTCTGAAGACCCTTGGAGTAGCTGAAGTGATAAGAATGCCTTTTGTATGCTATGACTGGTGGTCAGAGGAGGGGCTAGATAGCTTCAGGATAGAGCTGGTCACCAGAAGGCACCATTAGAGGGTTAGCACCCCCACTACAACTCCTGATCTCCAGGGAGAGGAGAGAAGCTGGAGAGTTAAATACCCATGCCTCTTATCATGAAATTGCTAGAATAGACTCCTAAATGATGAGGCTTGGAGGGCTTATGGGTTGGTGAATGCATCCGTGTGCCAGGAGAGTGATGAATCCCAACTCCATACAGACAGAAGTTCTTGTGCCTACAACTTTTGCAGACCTTGTCCTGTATACCTCTTCTTCTGCTGTTCATTATCTGTCTCCTTTATGATATCCTTTATATAAACCAGTAATAGTAACCAAAGTGCTTCCCTACTTCCGTAAGTCATTTCAGCATATTACTGAATCTGAAGAGGAGGCCATAGGAATTCTCAATTTGTAGTCAGTTGTTCAGAAGAGGTGAAAATACAAAACTTGAGGCTGGTCTTTGGAGTTAGAGCCATCTTGTGGTATTGCATGCTTAAGCTGGTGGAGTCTGAAACTAACTATGGATAATTAATGTCAGAGTTTAATTTAATTGGATTGTAGGACTTCCTGGTTGTGTCCAGAGAATTGGAGAATTACTTGTTGGTGTGGAAATACCACATCATACATGCCAGAATAATTGTGAGAAAGATCTCTTCCTACCGTGGTTGTGATTTTAGGTGAGAATAAGTTAGGGCATTGATGGAAACAGTCTCTAAATTTTTTTTTCAAACTCTAAAAACACATTACAACCATGATTCATAATTCTTTGGACTAATGTACAGAGTTTTATTCCTATTCACTAGATTATATAACAGTAGATTGAGCACTACTTATCTATGAGGCAGTGCAGAGGCTCTGAGAATAATAAAAGCTAAATGAAATTCCTGTCATCTAGGCACTCACACTGGTATCAGTACTTTATGTTTATGTAGTCTGCTTACTCTGCAAAGCATTTTTCATCAATTATATCATTTGATTGTTTAGCTGGAAAGGAAACCAATGCTCAGAAAGGTAGAAAGAATTTGTTTAAGGCTTCTCAGCTTGGAGGTGGCAGAGCCTGGCCTGCATCCTTTCTCCAAGGCCCCATTCTCCCAGTTTAAGAGAATGAAAATCACAACTATCACCTCAACAGTAGGTATCATGACAGTCAAAATGCTGGACCGCTTACAATGTGCCAGGAGCCAAGCTAAGTGTACTACATCATATTTGTGATTTGTTTAATATTCCCTAAGCTCTATGGGGACAGGTAATTACTGTAGTTTGGATCTTCAATGTCCCCCCAAAGCCCATGTATTAAAGACTTGGTCCCCATCTTGTGGTGCTATTGGAAGGTGGTGAATCTTCATGAGGTAGGGATTAGTATAAGGAAGTTAGGTCATTGGGGGCATGCCCTTGAAGGAGATATTGGGACCTTGGCCACTTCCTGTCTTTCTCTTTCACTTTTCATCCACCTTGAGATGAACAGGCTTCTTCCACCACACTCTTCTGGCATGAGGTAGTATGCTGTACAAAGCAACAGGCTCAAGTGCCCATAATCAAGAACCTCTGAAACCATGAGTATTTAGTTAAGAGATAGAAAATGGCAAATAGTTTAATGTCCATTTTATAGACAGATAAGGCTTAGAGAAATAAACTTATCCAAGTTCTTGGAGATAGTACTAAAATGGAAAAGGATTTAAAACATTTCTGGAAAAGTTCCCTTTTAGTGAATATCAGCAGGATGGCAGAATGTGCTTAGGTCTCATTCCTCAACAAAAACAATGATCCCACATCCACTGGGGGAAAGTGCCTCCTGGCTGAGGCCCCTGGCTGAGGAAAGTGGCTTTGAGAAGGAAAGCCCACACCTTGGTTACAGGCCCACCTAATGTGATCCTAACTCTGAACGTCCATCTTCCTATGGACTAGCTAGAGTCCCATTTGGTCACAGTTTACCCTCTAGTCAGTCACATCTACTATAATACTCAAAAGAAGCCATATCTGTTTGTGCTCCTTGTAATAGGCCCTCTGAACTTGAACTAAGGCAGCTTTCTAGATATAGTTCCTGACCCAGTCTACTGCAGTTTGGATGCAGTCTGTCTATCCAGGAACTGATGACATTCACTCCTGTTGGAACTCCTGCCAAAATGCCCACCAACATTTAGCCAAACTGTAGATCGTGAAGTACTCCTGTGCACAGTATGGAGGCAGTTCTGTTTACCCAAGGAACCACCAAGGATCTGCTCAGAGACTTGGTAGGAGACACACTCATCCGTACCTCTAGTAATAAGCCTGCTACCTGCAGACTTGCCTCATGTTCTAGCTCCAGCCTTGCTTGACTATTATCACAGAAATAGTCCCATTCCCCTGGGGATCAGGAAAGAATCATGGCCACATGTGCCTCTGTAACAGACCTGGATCATATCAAGGACCAAGCAGCAGCCACATGATCCAGCTCCTGCCTGGCTTGACTGAAATTCTGGAGGCAGTCCTATTAATCCATGGACCTGGCAGGAGACCATCTATTACTGCCAAAAGTCTATAAATTAGGAAGAGAAATTCTCTTTCAACTACATGAACACCAAAGCAAAACTACACAGATAATGATGAATCAGGAAACATGACACCCCCAAAGGAAACTAAGAATGATGCTTCAGTAACCAACTCCAAAGAAATAGAAATCTATGAACTGCTTGAAAAAGAATTCAAATAATTGTTTTAAGGAAGCTCAAAAGCTATAAGAGAACACACAGAGAGACAGCTAAATGAAATCAGGAAAATAAAACATGAACCAAAATGGAAGTTTACAGAGATAGAAATCATAATGAAGTACCAAACAGAAATTCTATAATTAATGAATATAATGAATGAATGCAATGGAGAATGTCAATAGCAGACTTGGTCAAGCAGAAGAAAGAATCTGTGAACTCAAAGACAGCTCATATGAAATTTACACTGAGAAGAGAAAAAACAATGAAAAATGCGAAGATTTGCAGGACTTAGAGGACACCATCAAATAGAAAGATGTGTACAATATAGGAGTTCCAGAACAAGAGAGAGGAGAAAGGGGCAGAAGTCTTATTTAAAGAAATAATGTCTAAAAACTTCACAATCTTGGAGGGAGGGTAATGAATATCTACATCCATGAATCTCAGAGATCTGAAATGGGAAGAAGATAACATCAACACATGCTGATGTTTGTGTTTGATAATTAAATTATCAAAAGTCAAAGGAAAAGAGAATTTTAAAATTATCAAGAGACAGGTAACTCATTATGTTCAAGGGGACCTCCATAAGGTTACCAGTGAATTTCTCCATAGAAACCTTGCAAATCAAAAGAGAATGGAATGATATACTCAAAGTACTGAAAGAAAAAAAAAACACCAACCAAGAATACTATACTCAGCAAAGCTATTCTCAGGAAATGAAGGGGAGATGAAGACTTTCTCAGACAAACAAAAGCTGAGGAAATTCCTTAGAAAACTAGACTGACTTGTAAAAAATGCTCACAGGAATTCTTTAAGTTGAAGCAAAAATATGCTTATTAGTAACATGAAAATGTATGAAAGTATAAGTCACTGGTAAGGATACAATTAAAATTTTAATCGTCTGTAAGTTACTTTAATTCTAGCATAAAAGTTAAGATAAAAATATTAAGATAAATTTAAATACAATAATTTCTAAATGGAAAATATTTTAAAAGATGCAAATTATGATATAAGTAACATAAAATGTGAAAAGGAGAAGCAAAAGTGTAGTGTTTACATGCAATTGAAGTTGTTGTCAGCTTAAAATAAACTTATAACCCTAATTACGTGTTATGAAAATCTTATAGGAAGGATAAAGAGAAAAGCTGTTGTAGATGCACAAAGGACAGGAGCCAAAGGTTAACACTACAGAAAAATCATCAAGTAAGTGGTGGAATGGATAAAAATAAAAAACAAGATCGGATCAGATGCTGACAATAAGAGTCTCACTTTAGCATTAGGGACACACACAGGCTGAAATGAAGGGATGGAAAAAGATATTCCATGATATGACAAGCAAAGGAGAGTAAGAGTGACTATATGTATACTAAACAAAATAGAGTTCAAGTCAAAAACTGACATAAGAGATGAAAAAGGTCATTATGTAATGTAAACATCATCCCAAGTGCTTTTTCTGACCACAGCTGAATGAAACATGAAAATTCCCAAATACATGGAAACTAAAAACTGCACTCATAAACAACCATTGAGTCAAAGGAGAAATCAAAGGGAATTTTTTTCTTTTTTTTTTTTCTCGGTACTGGTGTTTGAACTCAGGCCTTACAACTTGAGTCACTCCACAAGCCCTTTTTTGTGAAGTTTTTTTGAGATAGGGTCTCCAACTATAAAACAAACAGAACAAAATATAGGGGAAAACCTTCTTGATATTGGTTTGGGATTTACTTTTTGGATATGATATCAAAAGCACAGACAAGGGATGCAAAAAATAGACATGTGCGGTGCTAAACTAAAAAGCTTCCATATGACAATCAATCAAGAGAAGGAGAAGGCAATCTATGAAACTAGAGAAAATAGTTTCAAATCACCTATCTGATAAGGGGCTAATACCAAAATATATAAAGTACTTTAACAAGTTAATAGCCAAAAGACCAAATGACTCAATTTTAAACATGGGATATGAGCCAATTAAATAAACATTTCTCAAAAGAAGATATACAAGTGGCTAACAAGTATATGAAAAAGTACCCAACTAATTATAAGGAAATAAAAATTAAAACTACATTGAGAGATCACTTCATGCCTGCTAGGATAGCTATTGATAAAATAAAAATACCAAAAACAAATGTTGGCAAAGATGTGGATTAAAAAGAACACAGGTAACACCCGCACATTATAATTGTAGCTTAAATTGGTACAACCATTATGAAAAACAATATGAAAGATCACCCAAAAAGCAAAAATGGACCTACCATATGATCCAGCAATTCCACTATGGAATTCAATGGGAATGAAATTAACTCATCAAAGATCTAGCTGGTTGCCTGTGTTTGCTAAGGCATTATTTACAAAACCAAGATATTTAAACAACCTAAGTGTCCACCAACAAATTAATGGAGAGATGGAAAGAAAGAAAGACGGGAGGGAAGATAGAATAGTATTTGGCCCTAAAATGAAGGAATTCAGTTCTATCACACACTATAAATGAACCTAGAAGATGCATGCTGAATGAAATAAATGTGACACAGAAAGACAAATAACACTGTTCTCAATTATATGTGGATTATAAAAAAAAATTCAAACTCATAAAACCTGTGAATAAAATGCTGGCTGCCAAGGGCTTGGAGGTAGGGAAAGGGGACAGTGAGAACACAAAGGTCACCTATGCAGGATGAATAAATTCTGGAGATCTAATGCCCAGAATACTGACTAAATTAATAATACTATAGTGTATACTCGAAATTTGCTGAGAGCTAATCTTTTTTTAATGATCTTATTAGCTTATAATAGTTGTGATATTTACATATGCACTTACAATATACCTTAGTTAGATTTATCCCCTCCATCATTCTCCGTTTCCCCCTCCTCCCTTCTTAGAACAATTTCAACAGGTTTCATTCTTCTGTTATCATATATAGATACAAAACACATCACTATATTCACCCTCATTATCCCTTCCTTGTGCCACCCCCCTCACACTGGTATATAACCCTGGAAGAGATTTATTTTTCCTTCCTGCCATTCATTTTTTAAAAATTAAGTGTGTATGTCCAAGGGGGATTTGCCTTGGTTCTTCAGGTTTATCTAGATCATGCTTTTTTAAAATCAACCCCCTTCCCTCCATTACTTACTCATTCTCTATCACTATGCTCCCCTAATATTCTTCAACCTACTGTACAATGTATTATGTTATATTCATATGTAGATGGGTTGCCTCAATATTCTTCATCTTCTAACATTTTCTTTCTAAGAGTTGATCTTAACTCTTAACTGTGTGTAGTGACAGATATGTTATATTGGTTTGATTAAGGTAATCACTTTACACTATATATACTTATCAAAGTATCATATTGTACACCTTAAATATAAATAATGTTTATTTGTCAAGTATATCTAGGTAAAGCTGGAGGGAACAAAAGGTCCCTTTTGCTTCTTCCCAGTCAATCTTCCTACCCAAAGCAAGAAATATTCTCATTTATATCACCATAGATTAGTTTTGCATACTATTGAGCTACATACAAATCATTTCATTCTGAATGTAAAAGTAAATAAATAAGTAACACTTCAGTCTGATTTGGACATATCTCAGCACATGAACATAACAAATGCAATTAGGATGATACCAGAAAAGAGCTGGGGAAACCAGGAATGGCTTCCTGCATCAGGAGTATTAAAAAATGGCCAAGACTTGCTATGCAAAGACAGTCCAAAGAGTCAGAGGCCAAAAGAACATTTTCAGGGAAGGTTTTAGGGGTGGATTAGGGGAGAACAGCCCCTTGTTGCACAGTTCCAGGGAGCATCATTTGCAGTGTGTCATTCAGTTGCATTCTACTGGAGATGTGCTCTGGAGATGCACTTTAATGTGAACAGCTGGGGATGTGTAACGTGGTAGCCTTAGAGAACAAAGCTAGAAAAGTAGGTTGGCTCCAAATTATGGAGGGCTTTGAGTGCTGCAGCTCACTTCATCCAGTAGGTAATGAGGAATGTACAGAATATTTTTAGTGTCCTGGGGAGTTGCATGACCAACTCTTGCATCCTAGACACATTCATATAACAATGGGCTTGGGTAGCAAGCAAGAGACAGAGGCAGAGAGACCAATTAGGAGACGTTTGAAGTAGTGGTAAACCTGAATAAGCATGGAGGCAGGGAAAAGGAAAGGGAAGGGTTTTGATCTGGGGAATCATTATGAAGAAAGACAGGCCTTGCTGACTTATTGTATGTATGTAGGAGGAAAGTGACTCATTAGTTTTTTGACTTTTAGAGTTTAAGTAACTCAGAAAGTGGGTCCTGAGTTGGGGGCATGACTCAAGTGGTAGAACACCTGCTTAGAAGTGCAAGGCCCTGGGTTCAAACTCCAGTATCACCATAAAAATGGAAGGAAGGAAGGGAAAGAAAGGAAGAAGGCATTGATGTCATAGAAATGAGGAGAAAAACAAGTTGGGGCCATTAAGCCATACTGAGTTTGTGATGAAAGCAAATCATCCCAGCAGAATTATATTTGGAAGTGTGATCAGACCTTGTGAAAGTCCAAGGGGCTAGAGTCTTTGGAAGTTTTTCAATCTGCAAGAAAAGGAAAAGTTGAAGTCTTGGGGGATTTGATTATGAGTCTTGCTCCAGTGATTTTTTTTGCATGTATCTAGGATGTGGAAGAAATCCCTCTCCAGGCTGCATTTCTCTAAAGGGAAGATGTTACACCTATCCTGAAATAAAGCTGCTCTACCATTATGAGGAATTATTCTCAATATCAATAGCTATAGCCCTATGCAAAGTCTCATGCATGAATATCAGTGATGTTGAGAAAATTACTTTCTCTGAAAAAAACTCTTCTGTATGGTTCAATGATGCATGGACCCCTGCAAAGTAAATTCATAAATATTGATTCAAGAGATAGCACAGAACAGATGGCAGAGCACCATGATTCCTGGAGGTGTAATGTAACAGAGGTGTGACAAGGGGTCAGTTGCAGGTAGAGTACTAGATTGAAAACCAGCATCCAAATTATTTCTATAATGTTATATTTTCATGTAGTCTTATGTATATTATCTTTTGTAACCTAAACTTTTATTTAAATTATATAATTATATAAAATCTGGGGGAAAAGAGGGAAATGACCCAGAATTCTTTGTAGTCATTTTTACACTTACATTTTTATATTTTTGTGATTAGTGGATACTGTATACTTATTTTTGTCCCTTTGACTCTTCTGTATTTTCCACAATGGTCCTCATAGCTTTTAGTTTAAGTGGTCACATGAATGGGTAGACTAAAACTGACTAAGCCAAGTTCCTGGTGATGGGAATTTAACTTATTTCCACCTTTTCAAAGTGTAACAAACAATGCTTTATTCAATGTCCTCGTGCCTATTTTCCTTATATTTTGTATTATATTTATGGGTTAGTCTACCAGAAATGGAAATTGGCTGGATCAAAGAAAAACTGTATTTTTCAGGGGCAGAGTGCTGGAGATTGAGCCAAGGGCTTCATGCATGTTGAGATTGTACTCTATCACTGAGACACTCCTCCAGATCCTCACATTTTTTTTTATGGTTCTTAATACATGTACCAAGATTTGTCTCCCCAAGTTTTATCCTGTTTTCCCTTGGCCCCAGTAGTATGAGTATTACTCTTCAGTGACTTTGCTCTGACTGGATATTTAAATTGCTAATTAAGGAGGTGAAAGATCATATTTATTAAAACCTAAATTTTTAAAAGTTAAGACATTTTTCTTTGTTATCTTTGATTTTGTGTGTGCAGTTGCATAAAAATCATTATTTTCCTCTATAAAAGCAGTGATTCACAGGAGGTGGAGATTGGGAGGATCACAGTTCAAGACCAGCCCAGACAAAAAGCTTGGGAGACCTCAGCTCAACTGATGGCAGGGCTTGGTGGTGAGTGCCTCTCATTTCAGCTGTGGGGGAAGAATAAATAGGAGAATCATATGCAGGCTGGCCTGAGCAAAAAGTGTGAACCTACTGCTGAAAGGAATATGAGGTCTCAGCGGGCCCCAACCCCCTTGTTGGAGAAACCAGTACCAAACATCCCATGTAGATAAGATAAGCAATGAGGCAGGGCTCAGTTAGGGCATATAGAATGTGAGGAATGCAAGATGTGAGATACGAGCAAGATGTGAGATACGAGCAAGATGTGAGATACAAGCAAGATGTGAGGTACGAGCAAGATGTGAAGTACGTGCAGGATGTGCTCTGCCTGCTTGTCTAATGTTGATAACAAAAATATGCACGCCACTGCAGTCTATATAAGATTTCCCCCTAAGAGGCTCAGGGTCTTGCTTTCCTAACCGGTCCTGCGTGTCCGTGTGGGAGCTCGACCCTGGCTAGCCAGTCCAATAAACTCTGCTTTGTTGATTGCATTCACGCCTGGCTCTCTGTCTCTCGGGGGAATAGGATTCCGGGTCCTAACATTTGGAGGTCCCACCGAGATTTCATTTTCTCGAGAGACAGAACCTGCCTGCGAGAAAGCAGGGGCGATCCCAAGTCCTAGGCGTTGGGAGGGGATCCCAGACCCTCATTTGGAGGAACTTGAGTGTTCCATTTGGGCCGCGGCGGGGATTCGGCCAATCCCCAGGGAGATTCATTCTGGGAATCTCGCAAGGAGGACCACAGGGTCCTATTGGGAGAGGCTTTCCTCTCATTTGGGCTCGAGCATTTTAGGAACCCTGGCGCCAGGTGAAGAACTAATTGAGCTAGTCGACCGACCACCCGTCAAGTGGACGCCTTTCGGCCTGATATCCCAGTTGGACGGTGAGGAGGTTGAATGGGGTGCGCACCAGTGTGAGAGAAGGACCGGTCCGAGCGAGTGCTGGAGAGTGTTGTGTGTGTGTGGAATTATTGTTGCCTTTACCCTTTTTGTTCTATCTCTCTTGGTGTTTGAGTCTCCTTCCACAATGGGACAGGGACAAACAACCCCAAAGTCTCTGATCCTTTCTCACTTTCCAGAAGTTAAAGAAAGGGCCTTAAATGCGGGTCTGGTCATCAAGAAAGGTAAGTTCGACACCTTTTGTTCTGCAGAGTGGCCCACCTTTGGAGTCGGGTGGCCCATTCAAGGTTCCCTCTCCCTAGACCTGATCACTAAGGTTAAAGCAGTCATTTTTCAGCCAGACAATCGAGGCCATCCAGACCAAGTTTCTTACATTTTGGTTTGGGAGGATCTGGTGAGGAGCCCTCCCCCTTGGTTAACAGTTTTTCTGACCCACCCCTCCAGTTCGGCCCCCGGGGCTAAAACCCCAGTTACGCCCGCCTTGGTCATAAAGGAGGAGGAAAAACTTCCTCTTCCCACCTTGACCGGTCCTCAAATTAGGGCATCTCCTTCACCATCTCCGGTCTTACCAGAGAGTTCCCCCCTTTACCCATCCCTCGCAGGGGCAGAGGAAGATCGGCCGCCTCCATACATGACTCCCCCTGGCCAAGCCAGTGCCCCGGAGGAGGAAATTTCCTCATCCTCCTCAACAGGACTGGCAGCAGGAGGAGGAATGGGTCGAAGACTTCGCCCCCGAGGGATCCGGGAAAGGGAGGGGGAAGACGGGCCCCCCTCATCAACACAGGGGGAGGAAACTGTCCCTACACTTCCAGTCCGGATGGTGGGCCAAGGGGGACCGGGAGGAGGGCAACAGTTTCAGTACTGGCCCTTCTCCTCCAGTGATCTATATAACTGGAGGACGCAGAACCCGCCCTTTTCTGAAGACCCCAAGTGTCTCATAGATCTCCTGGAGTCCATCATGCATACACACCGCCCCACTTGGGATGACTGTCATCAGCTGCTCAATACTCTTTTTACGACGGAGGAACGAGAGCGCATCCTCAACGAAGCGAGGAAGAATGTCTTGGGGGATAATGGGAGACCCACAACTCTCCAACCGGCCATAGACGAGGCTTTTCCCCTACGCCGGCCTGATTGGGATTTCGGGACCGCAGAAGGTAGGGAGCGTCTTCGGATCTACCGCCAGACTCTGATGGCCGGTCTCCGAGCGGCCGCTAGAAGGCCCACCAATTTTGCAAAAGTAAAAGCAGTCATTCAAGGGGAAAACGAAAGCCCAGCCGGTTTCTTAGAGCGCCTCTATGAGGCATACCGTCAGTACACCCCGATTGACCCTGAGGCGGACCTCCACCAGTCTGCTGTGGTACTCTCATTCATTAATCAGGCAGCCCCAGACATTAGGAGAAAACTCAATAAACAGGAAAACTTAGGGGAGATGACTATAAGGGAAATGCTACAGGTAGCAGAAAAGGTTTTTACCGCTAGGGAAACTCCAGAAGAAAGGGAGGAAAGACAGAGAAAGGAAGACAGGGAAGCCCAGGAGAAATTGAGAAAGGAGGACCGGGAGTTCCAGGCTAAGGAAAACCGAAAGCAACAGAGAGAAATGGCTCGTATTTTCCTAGCGGGTGTCCGGGACCAACCCAGAGGAGGGGGCCACGCCAGGACCCCGGATAAGGAACACTGTTTTTACTGTAAGGAAACGGGGCATTGGAAGAGAGAATGTCCTAAGTTAAAGGGAAGAAGAGGGTTTGGAAGGAGACCGGGGGAAAACAGGGAAAGGGAACGAGCAGTAGAGCAGGCCAGAGTCCTACTAGCCGGAGAAGAGGACTGAAGGAGACGGGGCTCAGACCCCCTCCCCGAGTCCTGGGTAACAATGCATGTGGAGGGGAAGCCGATGGGGTTCATGGTGGATACCGGCACCCAATATTCGGTTTTAAACAAGGCACATGGACCTTTGAACAAGGCACGAACAAGTGTTGTTCAGGGGGCCACCGGTACGCAGTTATGTACATGGACTACCAAAAGAAAGGTGAACTTAGGAAAACACCAGGTCACACACTCCTTCTTGGTCGTCCCTGAGAGCCCCGCTCCCCTGCTCGGACGGGACCTACTCACCAAAATAGGGGCCCATATCCATTTTGAACCAGATGGAATAATTGTGACTGATCGAGAAGGGAGCCCGATTCATGTCTTGTCCCTATCATTGGCTGACGAGCATCGTCTGTTTGAGAGTCAACAGGAACCAGGAGGGGACATGACTCATTGGGTAAAAAGATTTCCCACGGCCTGGGCGGAGACTGCGGGAACCGGCCTCGCCAAACACCTCCCGCCCGTAGTTATACAATTGAAGGCTTCTGCTCTCCCCATTCGGGTGAAACAGTATCCTATGCCTGAGGAGGCCTGAAGAGGCATAGCCCCTCATATCCACAGGCTAATAAAGGAAGGAGTACTGCGACCTTGTCAGTCTGCCTGGAATACTCCTCTGCTCCCCGTCCGAAAGCCGGGAAGCGGGGACTATAGGCCTGTGCAAGACCTACGAAAGGTAAACGAGCGGACGGAGGACATTCATCCCACCGTTCCAAATCCCTATACCTTGCTCAGCCACCTACCCCCCTCGCAAGTATGGTATACAACCCTTGATTTGAAAGATGCTTTCTTCAGCATTCCATTGTCAGAAATTAGTCAGCCGCTATTTGCTTTCGAATGGCAAGAAGATGGGGGCCAATCCGGACAGCTCACTTGGACCAGACTGCCGCAAGGATTTAAAAACTCTCCCACCCTGTTTAATGAGGCCCTGAGCCAGGACCTGGAACCTTTTCGTCGGAGCCACCCACGAGTCACTCTATTACAGTATGTTGATGACTTACTGTTAGCGGCAGAAACCCGAGAAGAGTGCATCAAGGCTACTGAACACCTGCTAACGGAATTAGGTGAGCTGGGGTATCGGGCAAGTGCCAAGAAAACTCACATCTGTAAAAGGTCAGTGACGTATTTGGGTTATCGGATTGCAGATGGGGCAAGGTGGCTGACTGATGCCATGAAACAGACTATTCTGGCTATCCCATCCCCGACATCCACTAGGGGGGTGAGAGAATTCCTGGGCTCCGCGGGGTTCTGTAGACTCTGGATTCCAGGATTTGCGGAAATAGCCAGACCCCTATATGAGGCCACCAAAGAAGCTCCAGATTGGAGTTGGGGAGAGAGAGAACAACAGGCCTTTGATCAGCTAAAAGACGCTCTTTTGCAGGCCCCTGCCTTAGCCTTGCCAGATCCTACAAGACCATTCACTCTGTTTGTAGATGAGAAAAAGGGGGTAGCCAAAGGAGTCTTGACCCAACAGCTAGGTCCCTGGAAGAGACCAGTGGCATACTTTTCCAAGAAATTAGACGCAGTAGCGGCAGGATGGCCCCCCTGCCTCCGCATCATAGCGGCCATTGCCGTGCTGGTGAGAGAAGCCAATAAACTAACCTTTGGACAGGCCCTCTGGGTAACGGCCCCTCACCCGGTGGAGGGAATACTTAAACAACCCCCTGGGAAATGGATGACGAATGCCAGGCTCACCCACTACCAGGGGCTCTTGTTGGATTCCCCTCGGATCACATTCACAGATCCCGTAATCCTGAACCCTGCCACCTTGTTGCCTAACCCAGAACTGCAGACACCTGTCCATAACTGCAAAGAATTCCTCTCCGAAGTTACACAGGTACGGGCTGACCTAAAGGATACCCCCCTGTCCGGCTGCAAATTAAACTGGTACACGGATGGAAGCAGTTTTTTCCAAGATGGAGCCCGAAGGGCAGGGGCAGCTGTAGTCGACCAAGAAGGAAATACGGTATGGAGCAGCGCCCTCCCACCCGGAACATCAGCCCAAAAAGCGGAATTAATTGCCTTGGCAGAGGCCCTGGAGAGGGCAAAAGGAAAGCGAGTCAATATCTACACCGATAGCCGCTATGCTTTCGGTACCATCCATGTCCACGGGGCCATCTATCGCGAAAGAGGATTCCGCACAGCAGAAGGAAAACATCTAAAGAACCTAGCCGAAGTCCAGCGTCTATTAATGGCAGTGGAAAAACCGAAGGCAGTGGCAGTGATGTATGTCCCAGGCCACCAGTCTGCCAAGACGCCGGAAGCTGTCGGTAACAACAGAGCAGATCAAGAAGCAAAGAGAGTAGCAATGGTGAGTCCTCCCATGGAGACAGGGCAACCTTCCACGGTTGCGGCGATAGACGTGCCGGTCCCAGAGCTCCCTCCGCTACCCCCCCGACCAGAATACTCCACAGAGGATTTCACTTGGATGAGAGCCCACTCCCCCTTTAGAGAAGGGGAAGACGGATGGAAAAGCGACTTGGAAGGCAAGTTAATTCTGCCTGAAAAACTCGGACGATTCCTGTTGGCTAACTTACATAAGTCCACCCATTTGGGGCGGAGAAAATTACTAGACTTGTTGACATCTGCGCAGCTCCGATTTCCGAACCAGACCATAGCAGTCCGCCAAATTGTGGAAGATTGTGCCAGCTGCACAATCATGAAACCAGGACGAAGGGAGGGGCACCATACAGGTACTCGGGAACGGGGGAGGGCTCCGGGAAGAAGTTGGGAAGTGGATTTTACTGAGGTAAAACCGGGAAAGTTTGGGTACAAATATTTGCTGGTATTCATAGATACCTTTTCAGGCTGGGTGGAGGCTTTTCCTACAAAGAAGGAGACGAGTCAGGTAGTGGCAAAGGCTTTGCTAGAGGAAATCATACCCAGATATGGGGTGCCCGAGGCAATTGGGTCAGATAACGGTCCGGCTTTTGTTAGTAAGGTCCTGCAGGGACTAGCCCAGACTATGGGGGCCAATTGGAAGCTACATTGTGAATATAACCCCCAGAGCTCAGGGCAAGTAGAAAGGATGAATAGGACACTAAAGGAGACTTTAGCCAAATTGGCCCTGGAGACTGGCGGTGATTGGGTGACGCTCCTTCCCTTGGCCATCTTCCGAGTCCGGAACTCCCCCTATGTCCATGGGCTAACTCCCTTTGAGATCCTGTATGGGGCTCCACCCCCCATCATTCAGAGGACCTTAAGCCCAGAACTAGGTGATCTGGCCCCAAATTACCTGACCATGTTGCAGGCTTTAGCTAAAGTGCAACAACGGATTTGGCCCTTAATTCAAGCATACCACGCTGTTAAGAGGGACCCGGCTCCGGAACATGGCATAGTCCCGGGTGACATGGTATGGGTTAAAAGGCATCAGTCCAAAACCCTAGAGCCTAGATGGAAAGGACCTTATGTTGTACTGTTTACTACCCCTACCGCCCTCAAGGTTGATGGCATCGGACCTTGGATCCACCACTCCCACGTGCGTCGAGCCAATCATCAAAAACAAGAAGGGGTCAAGGAGTGGACTGTACGGCGGCACCCAGACAACCCATTAAAGCTAAAGCTTTTGTGGCCCCGGGAACATGCAGAGCCTTCAGGAGCAGCCACGGATGGGGTGGCTGATCGCTCTGATCTTGCTCAATGCCCAGAGCGGGAGCCTCGCAGAAACCAACCCTCACCAGCCCTATAAGCAAACCTGGATACTCACCGATGGGGAGACTCATATCACCCTCAACGAGACTACTCGCACTGCCCCCATAGGAACTTGGTGGCCGGAGCTTCAGTTCTGCTTCAGAGACATCAATCCTGCCTACAAGTCTACTGCCCCGGAGTCAGCCCGACGTTATGGGTTTTATGCCTGCCCCGGCCACAAAAAGAACCAGGAATGTGGGGGGATACAATACTCCTTCTGTAGGTCATGGGCATGTGTCACATCCAATGATAGTGAATGGAAATGGGGGATATCAAAATCAGACCTAGTCAAATTTGCCTTTGTAAATGGGATATTAAGGGGGCACAGAATTCCAATACCCACCCATAAATGCCAGCCCACGGATCTAGATAGAATCAAGGTCACTTTCACTGAAACTGGCAAGAAGGACACCCCTGGGTGGATACAAGGTAAGGTATGGGGACTTGTATTTTATAAATATGGTGGACATGCTGGCTCGACCATAGTGGTCAGATTAAAAATTGAGCCCATAGGGCCACCGTCCACAGCAGTAGGCCCCAATAAGGTACTTAGGCCGCCCAATGTAAAGCCATCTCCCCAACCTTCCACAACTCACCACCTTCCCTCAACCATAGCTCGGGCTAATGTTACAACTCCAAGACCATCAGAAACCAGCCCTCCCCTGGTGAGGCCCAGTCTCATGACCGCATCTAAAGACCCCCTCTGGGAGCTAGTGGGTGCTGCCTTCCTGACGTTAAACCACACCAACCCTAACATGACTAACTCCTGTTGGTTATGTTATGATGTGAGGCCCCCATTCTATGAGGCAATAGGGCTAAACACCACTCACGATACCTCATCTGAGGAAAACCCTAGTCAATGTTCCTGGGGAGACCGTAAGAGAGGTCTGACCATACAGCAGGTAAACGGCCAAGGAACCTGCTTAGGAAAAGTGCCAAAGAACAGACGGGACTTATGTACTGTTATTAACGCCAGTTCTACCTGGGGAAATGCTATTAAATGGGTAATTCCAAAGGACCATGGGTGGTGGCTATGCTCGCGGTCCGGACTCACCCCATGCCTATCAACTAAGGTGTTTAACAGCTCTAAAGAATTCTGTGTTATAGTGGTTGTGCTGCCCCGCATCCTCTATCATTCGGAGGAAAGTCTATATTCATACTGGAATATAGGAACAGGTGAGAGAAAGAAGAGAGAGCCTATTTCTACACTAACCATTGCTACCCTACTTAGCCTAGGGGTGGCTGGGGCAGGGACCGGCATAGCCTCCCTGGCTACTCAACATAAAGGGATGTCTTCACTGCGCGCAGCCATAGATGAAGACATAGAGAGAATAGAAACCTCCATTAGCCACCTAGAAAAATCCCTCACTTCCCTGTCTGAGGTAGTACTTCAAAACCGACGAGGTCTGGACTTGTTGTTCCTCCAAAAAGGGGGACTATGCGTTGCTCTAGGGGAAGAATGTTGTTTTTACGCTGACCATACCGGAGTTGTTCGTGACTCCATGTCTAAACTTCGAAAGAGCCTGGAACAAAGAAAACGAGAAAAAGAGGCAGGGGAAAGCTGGTTCGAGTCTTGGTTTAACCAGTCCCCATGGTTGGCTACCCTTTTATCTGCACTGGCAGGGCCAATAATAATCATCCTACTGCTTGTTACCATAGGACCCTGGATTCTAAACCGACTTATGACTTTTGTCAAAAGTCGAATTAATACTATCCAACTTCTGGTCCTCCGCCAACAATATCAGGCTCTTCATCCTCTCGAGGATGATTCCTCAATTTAGGCCATAAGAAAGGGGGGAATGAAAGGAATATGAGGTCTCAGCGGGCCCCAACCCCCTTGTTGGAGAAACCAGTACCAAACATCCCATGTAGATAAGATAAGCAATGAGGCAGGGCTCAGTTAGGGCATATAGAATGTGAGGAATGCAAGATGTGAGATACGAGCAAGATGTGAGATACGAGCAAGATGTGAGATACGAGCAAGATGTGAGGTACGAGCAAGATGTGAAGTACGTGCAGGATGTGCTCTGCCTGCTTGTCTAATGTTGATAACAAAAATATGCACGCCACTGCAGTCTATATAAGATTTCCCCCTAAGAGGCTCAGGGTCTTGCTTTCCTAACCGGTCCTGCGTGTCCGTGTGGGAGCTCGACCCTGGCTAGCCAGTCCAATAAACTCTGCTTTGTTGATTGCATTCACGCCTGGCTCTCTGTCTCTCGGGGGAATAGGATTCCGGGTCCTAACACTGCAAAAATAACCAAAGCAAAAAGGGCCAGGGGCACCTGGCTAGAAAATGCAAGGCCCTGAGTTTGAACCCCAGTACTCCTGAAAAAAAAAAAAAAAAAAAGAAAGCAACAACATGCCTGCATTTATATCTAAATTTCCAATCAGAACAATGGTGGAGGTTTGTGGCATACTTTGATTGTTTAAAAGTATTCATTCAAATTTTGTTGAACACTTAAATATATGCCAGCCCTTGCTGTGGTGGGAAGGGCATTACAAGCACAAGAAGTGGTATTTGCAAAGGAATGTGGGGTGTGAAAGAAAATAAAAATATTTTTTCATAGAAACAAAGATGTTTGCCATATATATTACCTATTGCTGCATAACAAACTATTCTGAAACACAATGGTTTCAAATAACAACACTGCTAATACTTTTCATTGTGTGGTTGGCTGGTTTTTCTGATGGGTGTGTCATCTGGAAAAGGTGGCTGGGGACAGACTCAGCTGGGATATCCCGCATGGTTGGGTAGCTCTCTCTCCAAGCAGTTATTCATACCCACGAGGTTGGTCCAAGCTGTCTGTCTTCAAACGGTGCCACAGTTTCAAAAGGGCAAGCTCCATGTGCAAGCATGTATCAGGTCTCTGCCTATATTACATGTGCTTGTATCCTAGTGGTCAAGCAAATCACATGGCCAAGCCCAGCCTCAGTGGGGGAGGGGACTACACAGGGATATGGAACCTAGGAGGTGTGATTCATTGGGAGTTGTTGGAAAAACAACCTCTCACAGGTATAATTAAGAGAACAATGGACCATAAAATTAGATACAGACTCCAGATTGCTGCAGCCTTCCAGCACTACTGAGAAGACGTTTTTGCTACAAATCCCTTAGAATGACTGCAAGGATTTTGCAGTTTTTGGAAGTATAAAAGGGATTTGTGTGAAAAGGCCTTGCTTTGATTTCAAGCTTTAGAATGATCACTTAGAAAGACCTACATGGTATTAGGCATGAGATAATTAGGACACAAATAAAATCATCACAGCAGGAAGATCATGAGGAGGCGGAAATATAGTTGAGAAATATTTATTAGTACTAAAATAGCATGATTTGTTGAGTACCAAATAAGTGCCAGTGACTTTACAATTCCATCTTACCCATCTTTATAATGATAATTTAATACAAGTATAGGCCACTGTGTTTAGAAGAATAGGAAACTAGGATTAAAATGTCAAGGAACATTGTGAGGTATTTAAGGAAAGTTTATGAGAGAGCTAGGATCCAATGAAACCAATGTAGTTTTCTTGAAGATAGAAGAGTAAAAGATTAGACAGACTGTGGAGACTATGTCAGTGTAGCTGGTAACAAATCAGTAGGAAAAAAACACATGCTTCTCTTTCCTGCTTATTACTCATGGGGTTAAACCTGTTGGGAGGAGCAGATGTCCTGGTTCATAGATGCTGGGTTAGAGTGAAGAAAGGGAAATGGGAAGGAAAAAGAGGACTGAGAGTAGTGGCTCTACATCTTTGGGCACAGACACTGAGGGCTTCTGATCACTACTCCAGTGTCAGCAAGCTTCAAGCATCAGAACTCGTCCCGGAGAGAGATAGTAAGTCAAAGTTATTGGTATAAGGCAGAGAAGATGGATAATGAAATATAATTTAAATTCCATATTTATTGGGTGTTTTTTTGTTTTGTTTTGTTTTGCTTTGCTTTGCTTTTTAACACCAACTCTGTCCTCCCTTTCAACTGGCTACTTGTGGGTGGGTTACTCTTCTCAGATGCCTATTTCCTTCTTCTTTTGTTTTTCTGTCTTGGTCCCTGGGGAGAATGGAAATTAGCTAAATGCAATGGGTGTTCAGAAGGCAGGCTTTGGTCCTTGGCCAAGAGAGAACTAATTCCCTCAAGAGTAGCAAAAAGTATCGCTTCACAACCTCACTTCATAGAGCTGAAAGGATTTCTTTGTTTCTTCAATATTCCAAACGAGGGCAGTTACATGTTTCAAGAATCTTTGATCACACACCCAAACAAATCTCTTAAATATACTCAATTATCAATTAGTATGTATTAAGCCATGGGGAGGGGAGGTCAACAGGAGATACCTAAAGTAGAATAAAACAACACCTTTTCTCACAACGCATGTTTAGCTTTTGTGTGAAAGTGTGTGTGTGTGTGTGTGTGCCTGTACGTGTGTGTAGGAGTGTCTGTCTTGCAGCAGGAAGATATATGTTGTAAACAGCAATCAGAACATAAAGCAGATTGGAGAAGGATTTAATCTGGTGTTATGGAGAGGCAGAGAAAGGAAAATTGAATGGAAGGGATGATATTTGAACCTGTGTTTGAAGAATGAAATGGGGCTGAGTGTTCAAAGTGAAAGTCACAGCCTGAGCCAAAAGCACACACCTGGGAAGTGCCGGATGTGGTTGGAGAATGGCTGGATAATCGGAATTACAATTAACAGACTTTTGGCCAATATAGGAATTCTTAGGCTTGTTTTTTTTTTTTTTAATGTGTGTTTCTTTCTCTAATTTAAATTGTCTTCTGAAACAATGTCAATCATTAAAAAATGCTGAAATATTACTAATCTTAGATTAATTCATTTTGATTAACTATATTTTAAAAAGCCTTGTTAATCATTTACTCCTTAGGGATTTAGTAAGAGGTGACAAAGGGTAACACATCAAACCACAAATCAGCAATTATTTGTTATCACTATGTAACTCTGCCTGGCACATACTTTGTACATACTGAATATGTGTTGTCTGGATGAATGTAGGTCAATGCTGCAGTAATTCATAAGCTATTTCTTGCTCATGTGTAATGTCCAGGGCAGGTCAGCAGGGAGCTTCTCATAACATCCCAGAGACCCATGCCAAAGGAGCTTCCATCTTGACACATGCTTGCACAGTCAACAAGACAGGGAAAATGGGATGTGACCAATTCTCTGCTAGCTTTTAACACTTCTATCCAGAAGTGACACAGGTCACTGTGTCTCCCATTTCACTGTCTGAAGCAAATCATATGACCAGATCTGACTTCAAAGGAAACAGGGCAGAGAAAGAGAATCAGAAAATTTGAGATTACCATACTGAGTCACTCATATAGTTGTTCCCTTTAACTCAGCTTTTGTTTTATAAGGAAACTTAAATACATTTTATGAATGAATATTGTGAAAATACTATTGATTCTGTGTGCATAAGCACAAAGTTAATTCCTATAGTAGATTTTGTGCATAGATAAAATGATCCCAAAAATTTCCTAACAGAATTCTGTTAGTTTGACAAGTCATAGTCCTTTGCCTTAAATCACTTTAAATCTTTGTATTGTTTCCACGTCAATGGCAGCCCACTTGCTATTTCTTGCCTCTTATGAGATAATAGCGTTTACTCTAAAACCCTGTTCAGTCATTGAACATCTTGCAGAAAATTTAGCTAGTGTAGACATATGCCTAGCGCTTGTACTAACATTTTCTATCTTCTATTCTGACACTTATTAGATGATTGCTTTAAAGCTATTTTTGAAGAGAGACTTGAAAGAGGAGAATGGATCAATCACTGTTTAGCCTGCTAGACCCTCTTTGATGTACGGTAACCAAAAGTCATTCTCATCACATCACAGAAGGTTTAGGTGAGGCAAGCTTGTGATCTCAGTTGAATTCTTAATACACGATAGGCTGTCTAGTGTCCCCACACAGGGGATGTAATTCAGTTTATAATAAAAGCTCAGTGCCCTTATTGCTGTTACCATACACAGCAGACTTATATACCATCTATTGTATTTTTTTTGGATGAAAGGAAAAGTATTAGATTATGCCCTAACTATCTTTCAGTGTGTACTTAACCAACTCACTGCACTAATTAGCATCTGGGTACTCTAATAGGGTGACACTCTGGACAGTTCCTAGCCTTCCTCATGTAGCAGAACTCCATGAGATCATTGTCCCCTTGTGGTGATGAACTAATTATTCCCATTCCATGGTAAACATGAGGCTGTTTTCAAAGGGCTTGGAACACACTGGCCATCTCATTGTATTAGCCATCAACTGGAAACGCAAGAATAAAGTAAAACAAGGTCTAAAGATAGCTTTGTATATTGACCTTTGCTGGAAGAAATGCTCAATGGCTGAGAGAGTCCATAGATAACCTAGTTTTTCCCCCATAAGCCTCTTGCAACAATAATGTACTTGCCACCTCAGCAGACATATTATATAATCAATACTTAGATGGCCATTGTTGCTGTTGGGCATAAAAAATGCATTCAAAAGGCAGAAGAATCTTCTGGAGACTCTCATTCTGTCACCAAGGCAGTCCTTAGGGAGATTCCCTCCAAAAGCAGATAGCCAGAGGAAATGTTGACAATGTTAGACAGAGTTTCTAGGACAGCAAGCCATGGGTCTCTTCCCTCCCCCAGCAGACTCCTGCACATAGCACTGACCCTTGCTGATGAATCAAAGGAGCTACTTAGGGTGTCTGAATATCTCCCTTACTGTTTTGTTTCAGGGCTTTTCCCCAAATGCCTAATTTTATGAAGAACAGAGATTGAGCCTTTCTATCATGGTAACAACATGATAAATACTAATAGGTCATAAGGAAGATAAAGATACTAAACTTAAAAAAAAAAACCCTGGTATTAAATATAAATGAATATTTTTCACTGTGAAGATGAGTAAATAATTCTGATATTGCTCAGAAAATTTCAATCAATGGCTATAAGTTGCACTGCCAAATGGAGTAGAGTAAGAAAAACATTTCATTAAACGATCACGTATGGTTTGAATCTCAGTAAGGCATTCCCTGAATTTGATATTTTTTATTTGAGAAAGTACAGATATAATTGACTTTTCCAGAGAGTTTTTTATTTTCTAGAATCTCTGAGTAGTTTTAATAGAAAGCCATAATTAGATCATGTTTTCCATGATCAGTAGAGCTCTATATTAAAAACTTTGACTATACATTGATAGAATATATCTCGTTTACTTTATGCAAACCACAACTGTGAAGGGATATGGAATGAGAACAGACATGCTAAAATGCTAACAAAGAAATCTCCTCACAACTCCCCCTACCCTCAAAAAATATTCAAGTAAGCATGTGGGATTTGCAATCAGGCTGCATCGGGGGGTCAGAGATCAAAAATAAATGGTAGGCCACAACATGCAGCGCTTTTAAAAAATAATGTCACATTCTTTCATTCTCAGCATAAGAAATGGGCAACTTGTTCAGGGCAAATAATTGTTTGAACTGAGGATTTTATTATTAATCTCTGAAGACTGCTGAATTTAGGGTCACAGTAAGGGTTGATTAGGTACAAGGTGCATAAAGCTCTCCTCTGTCGATGCTATTGAAAGAAGCGAGTAATTTAGATTCAGAATTGGTCTTGGATTGAAGCTCACTCCATTACCGACCATTTTCAATTTCAGCTATACAATAAACATCAAGCTCGGCAAGGAAATTAGTACATTTGGTAATGTATTGGAAGAGATGGGTGGGTCTCTGACAAGACGACACTTATCACCAAAGCGTCAGTTAATGAAACCCTTGAGTGGTATCTACGTTTGACATATTTTGACATTTTTTGAAATCACATCCAGCGTTTTTTCCCCCACAATGTTCTTCTTTATGAGAGGAAAAAAAAAAAACCCATCTATCTTTAAAATGAGTACTGGAGTACTGCAATATTATTGGAAAAAAATTTTAAATGCTGCTTGCCACAGACAGGAGAATCAGGGTACTTTCTTAAAATTTGTGATAAGCAACAGATTCCTAAGATAAATTTTATTCAAATGAAGCCCACCATGCATTTCCAGGAGGAACCTGAGGTTTAAATGGAGCATGTTTTATCATACTTTCCCTTAAGGTCCCTTTCACTACAAAATGTGATCTCATTAATGTGACTACGATTTACATCACTGAAATTAAAAAAACGGTCCTCCAATTTTGGATAATTTTTTCCTAAACAAAACAGTTTTGTCTTTTCTATTTTTTGGCTTGCAAGGAAACTGCTTATACTTTTGTAAAGGTGGGACTTTTAAGAGGAAATAATGAAGGGAATAGAAAATGAAGACGAAATATAAAAAAAGCAGAGAAAGAAAAACTGCAGGAGGAAATGAAGGTTCAGGATAAATAAGAGAAAAGCAGATCAGAATGACAGCGTTGAGAATGAACAATTTTTGGCCTCAAACTAGTTCTGACTAGATCACAACCCATATTCTCTCACCAGAGTTTTCACGTTTATGTATAATTAAATGCTGTTTTATTGCCAAGTGGCCTAGATAAAGAAAAACCAGAAAAAGAAGAGAATGTTTCCAAAGTGACCGAAAATTTAGGCTCTCACATTCTAAGGAGTGGTTTTGTTATTTACTTTTTAAGTGTTTTTTTTTTTTTTTTTCTGAAAGCTGGGTGAAATTATTATGTATTCAGATATTTTAAATCTCACACAGCTCTATTGTTCATGCCATGTTTTTCATCCAGTGCTGGGAGAACAATTGTAACAAAAATACAAAGCCTTCTAAATGGGGGGGCTTTCCTGAACTCCACTGGACTGGGGTGGCATTTGCAGGGTGGTAGGCCCAGCCGGGTGGTCCCTCCCATACATCATTTACCCACCACGAGGAAGAGGTCACCTTGAAGTTTGGAATGAGGGAAAGGAGCAAGAAAGAGCGTAAGGGAGGCAGAAAGGGCAGAGTTAGGAAAGAAAAAAGGCTGCTTTGTACAAGATAGATACTCTTGAAGAATTCAAAACACATGGAGGACTCTTTCTTAACCTCCACTCTGTAGGTGATTTCTTTAAACCCTCTATAAGACCCCTACCCTTTCTCACTTCTATAATCTAAATTGAAGACCCCAGATCCTGTAGTCAAGGAGAGGGAGAAAAAAAGAGCTTCCATGTTAACTCTAGGTCTTAATATTTTCATCTCAAAAAGCCGCATTCGACACTTTGCTGACTCTCATCTCTATCCCTTAAAATAATAATTTCAACATCATGTTAAAATACAATAAGCATTGTAGCATTGTTCAGTCATCTAATAATTCAGGATCTGGTGATTATTTCTACTGTTCCTCATTCAGTTGCACCCACCCTACAAGTGTGGAAAATCAGTTGAGTGAATTGGGTTTAAATAGCATGACAAGGCTCCTTACGTCAAGAATAGTATTATAATTCAGCTGTTTTTAATATCACAGGTACAGTCTGTTAGACAAGTATGCCTCCCAGGAGCCTTCTTTTATGTTAACAATTATTAAAAGTATTATTAATTAAATTGAAATAACCAAACCTGGAGTGTGAGGTTATTACAGTGATGCTATTTAGCTGAGGGGAACTGGAATAGGATAGGCCATTTGCAATTTGGTGTCTGTTTTGATTGGTTGACATCTATGCCACAGCAGTTGTTAAGTGTTTTGTCCCATATAGCATATTTACCGGAATGGTTACTTGCCAATGCAGTACTTGTTATAATCATTGATTACTTGTATATTTGCTGAATGTGTCCCCATTCCCTCCAACACTTTTTCACAAAGCAAAGGACAATCTTATTTCTTATATCTCATGTGTATAGGGCAGCAGTTCCTGTTATATCCTAGCTACTCAAGCAATGTTGTTTTATCTTACTCTTTTTGAATGAATTGAGGATTCCCCACATATTCACATTTTAGAAGTTGTAGCAGTCCTAGAAGAATGATCACTTTCATCTCTTTGTGGTATAGCTGCTTTTTCTTTTGGGTAATTCTGCCATTGACTATGGTTACAAAATGGAGAAACATTTTTTCACTGTGGATTTACATTTGATTTTCCTGTTTTTCAGAATGATAGCTCAGTGATCACCTTTACCTGATGTCCTAGGGTTCCACATTTTTTTTTTTTGAGGGGGCATGGTTCGTTGAGACAGGGTCTCACTATGTAGCCTAGCTGTCCTAGAACTGGCAATTGTCCTGTCTCCATCTCCTGAGAGCTGGGATCATAGACATTTATAGCCACACTGGCTCTAGTTCAATGTCTTTGGAGGCAAGCCTGCCATCTTCTGCAAGGTGGAGAAGGAATAATAACTCAGCTGTTTGGGGTGAAGGACAGGACTGGGGGTGGGGTCTCTATTATTTTTATCTTCAGTGGGACATTGTGGCTATAATTCCTAAGCTTTTCTGATTTAAATCAGATGCTATGCTTCCAAAGCTGCCAGTCCAGGTTTTAGATTTCTCTGATATAGGAAGTTAAAATTTTGTTATTTCTCTTCTTCCATTTTCCCTGTCTTGAGGCTGTTTTAGTCCCTTGATTGCCATTTTAGTGTAGTTTCTGCTTGGTTTATTATTTCACAGGCTTTGTATACTTGCCTTATTTTATAATTATGAAATGTTTGATGTAAACAATAGAACATATCTGCATATATAAAATATATTTGCTTATGGAATGTATGTGTATATGTTTTTATACACATGTGCACAATATATAATATAGTTTATCTAAGGTAAAAGAATAGCAAAACAAATACCCACAAACACTGCAGAACTAAAGAAATATGCTCTTCCTTGCCTCCCCACTAAAGGTAACCACTACCCTAAATTTTTTATTTATAAAATTAGCCTCAGTTTTCCTTTCAATTTCTCCACTTTGCATATTCCTATATCCGTCTGCTTTTGCTACAGTATGATACAGTAAATTACTTATGCCAAGAAATGTTAATTTTTTTCTTTTTGGCTCAACTACACATCAGGTGCAGTTTGGCTGTGTCCTCTGGGTAGCTCTACCTATGAAGCAGCAGCAAATGAAAGAGTAATGGCAAAACAATGCCATGACCCTGAAAATTGTGGGGAGGTTTCATTGGTCAAACCTGCCATCAATGCAGAAGATACATTATAGGGATGATGCTGAGGACATGGCAAATGACAAGGATGTGTGATCCTCTTATGAGAAATGGTGCTGTGGAGTGGAGAACAGTAATAAAACTGACCATAGTCTGTTCTTTTGGGCACAGAAATTCATTCCCCACCCTTCCACATGACAATAGACTCCCCTCTCCTCAAGGAAAGCAACAGCTCAAATAATGTATCCAATCATAGCACTGGATTTCAGGTTCAGGATTTTGTGATTGCCTTTGCTTCAGGGCTAGACAGAGTTACTCTTTACTAGGAGACCAATGAACTGAAACTAAACCTGTCTGCCAAGTATAGCAATTCTGAAATTTCACTCAGCCAGTGTTGTGAGCGCCCTCTATGGTGGGCATAAGAAATGCCTCCAATTAGGCTCATTCTGTTCTCTGTGACTACCTCCTAGCTGCTGTTATAGTGCCGTAGATAGCCCTTGTTTCCACTCTGGGGCATTCTTCCTTTGCTTTTATCCTCACTGACCACTTCTGAAAAAGACAATAGGGAATATGATGGCTCGAAGGCTGAGATTTTCCTCTTTTATTATTTGGCACCCCTAGCCACCCCTCCAGCCCTTTTTGCTCTGATTATTTTGGAGATAGGGACTTGCTTTTTGCCCAGGCCAGCCTGGACCTCCTATTTTTGCTTCCTGCCATAGCTGGTATGATAGCATACACAACCATACTCAGCTGTTTTTTGCTCACAAACTTTCTTTTGCCCACGCTGGCCTCAAAACACAATCCTGCTGATCTCAGCTTCCTGTGTAGCTTAGAATGACAGGCCCATGCTACTGCACCCAGTTATAGGTTAAGATGGGGTCTCATGAACTTTTCACCCTGGGTTGACTTCGAACTATGATCCTCCTAATCTCAGCCTCCCAAGTAGCTAAGATTATAGGCATCAGCCACTGTCATCTGGCCCTTTTTTATATTCCTTGTTAACATGTACTAATTGTACATATTAATGGAGTCCAGTATAATATTGTCATACATGTGCAATATGTATGACAATATTATCAAATCCAATCTCCCTTTTCCCATCCCTCACCCTCCCCATTCTCTATTGATCACTATTTACTTTCAAGTTCACATTTTCTTAGCTTTCACATATATGATGGAGAATATGTGGTACTTGTCTTTCTGAGTCTCCTATTTCACTTAACAAAATGGCTTCCAGTTCTATCTATTTTGCTGAAAATGATAAGATTTCACTCTTTATGGCTAAGTAATACTCCATTGTGTGTATGTACCATCCTTTAAACATTCATCTGTTGATGGGCACCTAGGCCAATTCCATATAAGAGTTAAGATTTTCTTGCTTCCTATAAGAAACAGACATGGACTCTTTAGATTCAGGTCAATAGCTCCCTTAGCAGTATAATTTTCTCAATAGCTTTGTCAATAACCACACCCACAATTCCTTTTAAGACATATCTCTCTCCCAACTTAAATAGATATTTTTGAGCTTATCAGACTTCCCTTGGGGAGCTACACTATTAAGCCACGTTGAGCCATTTTTGCATCTAAGATTTACTAGTTGTCACCATCCTGAATTCGATAATAACCTTCGCTTGCTCCATTTGGTCTATCCTCCCCAAACTGCAGTGTTTTGATAGGGTCTCACAACATATTTGCCTGGGGTTGGCTTCAAACCATGATTGTCTTGATTTCTGCCTATTGAGTAGCTAGGATTACAAGTGTGAGCCACTGCTGCCCGACTCCCAATCTGAGTTTTATCATCTTTCGTCACTCAGAGATATTCTCAGGTTTACTTTGGGGTATGAGAATAAGTTTCATCTTCCAATAAGACCCAAACTTTGTAACTTCCTTTAATTCCATCTTTTCTTGCAGATTAGCCAATTCTTTTCTGTGTTCATCTCTTTTCTGTACTAGTATGTCACATGCAGCCAATAACAAGTGAGACATGTGAGTAACTATGTTTCCTGTGGCTCCTCCTAAGGTCACGTGGTTATTCAGTATGCTATTTGCTTTTCATTTTATTTTGCAGCAAGAGTTACATTAATCCTTTCACCTCTGCATGATGGGCTGTTAACATTCCAGCCTGTCACAACAGTTTTCTTGCTTCCCACCATTACCTCAAAGCTAGCAGCATGTATTTTACAAGTTTGGTTGTAGTAGCATCTATTTTGAGGTAATCATCTCTAAATTGCTTTCAAAAACAAAGATTTACTTTTTGCTTGTGTTACTTCTATGTTGGTTGTAGGTTGGCTGAACCTTTTATTGTCTATATCCTCTTCCTGATCCAAGACAAAGTAGGAAGCCTTTATCTGGGAAATGCAATGCTTAAGGAAGGTGGAAGAGAATAACAGCAGAGCCATGTGATAACTCTTAGAGCTTCTACTCAAAAGTGACAGGTATCACATCCGCTAACATTCAATTGGCCAAGGTCAGCAGCATGGCTGAGACTGACATCAGTATTAAGGGAAGGTGTAGCCCACAACAGAAGCAGAAAGAATAGTGAATATTTTGAATAAATGGTATTACTTACCATAATCTTTGAATATTGTTTTGCATGGTTTTGAACTTTACATAAAGAAAACCATAAAATAGGCATTATTTATGTGTATTATTCTGTGACTTTTTAGAGTTTAACATTTTATTTGTGAGTTTCTTCCCTATTAATGTGTTCCATTGTGTAAATATACCAAATCTATGCATTATAGTCATTTCCAGGATTTTTCTTTGTTTTGTTTGTTATTTTACACTGGGCTTCTAAAAACTCTTGTGTATGTCTTTTAATGTACATATGAAAACATTTTTTGGCATATATGCAAGGAGTGAAATATTAGAGTCATAGGGATTACTCATTTTCAAATTCACTAATTAATGTTGAATTTGGATTATACAATTAAATACCAATTTATATTTCAGCCAGGAATATGTAAGAGTCATTGTCCCACACCTTAGGTAATACTTGGTATTGTTAGACTTTAATTAACAATGAAGGGAGGATCTCATTGAGACTCATTTGTATTTCTCTGTTCACATATGTCATTTAGGCTGTTAATGAGTCCTCTGTGAAATATCTATTCATCTTTTCTATTGAAATATTTACAGATTTATATTGATTTTAGAAGCCACCCATAAATATTTATACTTGTTTATTTCTAGTCATTTGTTGGTTACATATGCTTCAAATATATTCTGATTATGGCTTGAAATTTCACTTTTGAAATGGTGTCTTTAATAAACAGAAGTTTTTTAAAAATCATTTTTGTGTTTTGGGTTGTTTTTGAGACAGTCTCACTATGTACCTCAGACTGGCCTTGAACTTATGATTCTCCTGCCTCAGCCTCCCAAGTGCTTGGATTACAGATGTGCACCACCACACTGGACCATTAAATTTTAATTTTTAATGTAGACTTGTCCATCAGTATTTTCATTTATGGTTAATGCTTTTTTACATCTTCTATAATTAATTATTGGTCATATCAAAGTCATAAAGATACTGTTAAATTTTCTCATGAGAATTTTAACATTTTCTATTCATTAGAAGTCTTTAATACATTGGAACTTAGGTATGTCTATCATGGAGATACAAATTAAATTTCAGTTTTCCTCAACTTGAAAATAAACTGTCCACACATTTATTGTATCTTAACACATTTGTATTTTATATTGATATATATTTTATACATTTTTCTTTTTTATTAGTGTATATTCATTGTACAAAGGGGTTTCATTGTGTTATTTCCACACATGCATGAAATTTACTTTGATCCTTAGTCCCAATTCCCTCTTTTTTGAACAGTTTTTAATGGCTTCATTATTCCATTTTCATACATATGTATGAAGTAGTTTGATTCTATTCAACGGCCCTCCCCAGTCCTCTCCTTTTACCCTCTCCTCCTCCTGTTGGCTCCCACTGCCAGTCTCCAATTTTACACTCATGTCCTTCTTTTGTTTTTTGTTTTGTTTTAGATCTAGATCCTACTTATAAGAGAAATGTGTGATACTTTTCTCAGTCTGGCTTGTTTCACTTAACATGATGATTCCTATTTCTATCCATTTTTTTCTTACAAACAATGTAAGTTATTCTTTATGACTGAATAATACTTCACTAAGCATTTAATGTCATATTTTCTTTATCCATTAAATAGCCTCAAAATTTAAATTACTAGTAAAAAGCCTAAAAGATTTATTATAAAATTATAGCCTTGAATTATATAAAAATGCAATCTTTTTTTCCAATTTTTGCATATTGATTTTTATATCTAGCAACCTTGCCAAACACTCCTAGTAATACAAAAAAATGGCTTTTAGGTTAATTTTTAAAGTGAAGTGTCACTATTAATACCTATAAATAATAATTTTGTTTCTTACTTTTCAACCTTCGTTTCTCTTATTTTATTTATTTTTCTAGCTTAACTGCCAGTAGTTTAACAGAAGTGCCAGCAGCAGGTTTTATTCTCTTGTTTCTGACTGTGAGGGGAATTCTTTTAAACTTTCATAATTAAATATTATGTTTGCTTTAGGATTTTCATCCCCTTTCTCTTTCATATTAACCTTTTAATCCTGGGTATATCTTACTTGAAAATAATTTTTAAAAAAATCTTTGTATATATAAGTAAAACTAGCTTACTAGTATTTTATTCAGATCCTGAATAAAAGCATAGTTCAGTAGGGGTTTTACTGTTCTTCCTCTCACAGTTAGGTTTTTTGTTTTTTTTTTTTTTTTTTGGCTTTGTTTTTCTTTCTTTAGTTTTTTGAGACAGGGTCTTGCTATGTGGCCCAGGCCCTGTAACTCACAATCTTCCTGCCTCAGCCTTCCCGAGTGCTGGGATTGCAGATGTGCAACAGTGCACACAGACTTCAGATATGCTTTTAATTTTAAGCTTCCTAAAATGTGTTGAGTATTTCCTATCTTTCTATTCCATGGAAATTTTTTGTGAGTGTAAAATTGGAATTGTCTGCTCCCTATAGTATTATTAGACAGGACTTAAACAACTATGTCACTTTCATTTCTTCTTGGTTTTTAAAGAGTCTTTATTGTTCAGTTAATTTTTTTGTGGTTTTGGAGTTTGAACTCAGGTCCTCGTGCTTGCTAAGCAGGTGCTCTATCACTTGAATCACACCACCAGCCCCTGTTGATTTAATTTTCATGTGGTCATGGAATTATTTAGTTCATCAGTCCTTTTGACTCCATTTTGATAAAATTTTAAACTTTTTTTCCAATTTAATTTTCAACTTTACTAAAATAATGTCCTTCATAACATTATGCAATATGAGAATTGTTGCCTTATTTGTAGCTACATCTCTTTTCAATCCTTATCCCTTATTTATCTATAGCTTCCCATTTTGCTTTCTCTTGACCAAACTTCCTAGAGTATATTTATCTTTTTAAGTGATCGACTTTTGGCTTTGTTGGTCACCTGAGTTTGTTTTCTATTTTATTTTTATGATCCAACTTCTAAAATTACTCATAGGCTACTGGAATGGGCCAGACTTTGATGACTGTTTTCAAAAGTGGTAGTGAACTTGACAGGACATATACCTAGAAAAACAACTTTGTTGCATGAAAAGAGAAGAATTATTTTATCAGCTGATAATTCTTAACCTTATTTCTCAAATGGCTTGAATCTCTTAAGTTCTTTTCTTACTCCTCTTTTAAAATATGAGTTTAATACAGCAGTTGATTATAAACTATATAGTTCTGCAATTCAAGATTGAATAATATGGTTTTTCACCTAAATGTCATAGCACTAAAATTTCTAGTGAAAATGACAAAGTAAATAGATGGCTTAGGTTTGAAAATTGCATATTTTTTTCATTAAAAGAAAAACAAACTTCGTAGCTGAAAGTTTATAGGCTAGGAGAGAATGTGGTGATATTTTCAAAATTCCCAAAGGAATTTTGCCAACCAAGAATAGCACACCTAGAAAGCTATTCTTCAAAAAATGCAGGAGGGAGAGGGAGGGAAGAAGGTGGATTAGAGACATGAGACACAGCATTTTGCTTTATCTACATGAATCTGAAAAAAGAACATCAGGTGTTTGGCTGTAGGGAGATGTAGGTAGCATAGAAAGGCAAGTGTGGGCAACAGTAGATAGTGAGACACCTGGTAAAATCCAGAAATACTGAACTTTAGATTTATAAAAGAAAGGAAGGACCCTAACATTGAGTACAAAAATGGTAATGGAGAGAATCCCCCTAAGCAAGGCTGCAAGCAAAGAGAGGCAAGAAGAGCCTCAGAAAGCCCCAGCTGGTACTGTGCAAAAACAAAATTTAAGATGGGAGATTTGTACACCACACAGCAAGAAGATGCTGGAGAAGGGACCCCAGCACTTCCTAGCTTACACATTGGTGCTATGGCGGAGTGACATCTTAAGAGAGGTGTTGCAGAACAACTTTCAGCCAAACCCCAAAATTCTCTCCTCTCCACTGACTATTTGGGCAACCACCCTGATAATCAAGATGGATCCTGGAAATTGGTTGTGACTTGGACTTAGATTCACAGACACATAGCTACATGGGTGGGAAATTTAAGTGGGGAACTACAAACAGCCACAGAGGGAAGCTGAGAGTAATCACATTGGCAGAGCTGCAGCCCAAACTCTGATGCACAAATCACAACATAGAAATAGAAGAAATATGAAAAAGCAAAGCAATATGAATCCCCCAAAGCTCATAATTCCTTAATAACTGAGTCAAAAGATATTGAAATGGTAGAAATGCCAAAGGTTTCAAAAGTCTACTTTTAAAAGTTATCAGTAACCAAAGAGGATCCAAATAAATAAGTGAATAAGTAAGGACTGAAACCTAGATAACAAAATTAGAAACATGGATAAGAAATTCAGCAAGGAAATTGAGGTTCTGAAAAACAATGGAAATGTTCAAAATGAAAACCTCAGTAAGTCAAATAAAAAACACAGTGGAAACATCACCAATAGACCAGCTCAATCAGAAAAAGGGTATCAGGGACTGAAGACAAGGTCAAGGAAACATTACACTCAGACAGCAATAAAGAAAAAGAACAAAATACCAAGCACAATTTTTAGGAACTCTGGAATATGATTAAGAGACCAAACCTAAGAATTTCTGGACTAGAAGAAGTAGCAGAGATACAAACTAAAAGCATAAGGAATACATTGAAAGCAATTATAGCAGAAAATTTAACAAATCTATAGAAAGATTTAGGACAGCCAAGTATAAGACAGGAAAAGAACCTTTTTGTATTACATTATAGTTAAAATGTCAAGACTACAGAACAAATAATATTGAAAGCTGAAATTCCAACTTACTTATAAAGGTACGCTTATCAGAATCACATCAGACCTCTCAGTGGAAGGCCTAAAAGCCAGAAAAGTGTGGAATGATGTATTTCAAGCCCTGAGAGTAAATAACTGCCAACCAAGATGACTATGTCCAGCAAAGTCATTTAAAATCAGTGGAGAAATAAAGACCTTCCAAACTAAAGCAATCAATGACCACTAGGCCAGCACTGCCGAAGATAATTTCTTCCTCCTACACAGAGGAAGAAAGACAGTCTCAAACATGAAAACTTAGGCAAGAATAAATTTCATGAGAGAAACATGAGAATTAGGAAAGCATCAAACATGTTTGACTTAGTAAACCTTCAAACTCCTAAAACAAATAAAAGGAAAAGAAAAAACAGTACTTGAATCAACCAAGCAAAAAGCCCAACAAAATTACAATCGACTCTCAATAACAACTCAAAATGTAAATGCTCCTAACTCTCTAATTAAGACACAGATGGTATGATTGGATTAAAAAACAAGATCTCACTGTTTGTTGTCTACAAGAAACACAAGCCACTAAAAGTGAAAGAATGGAAGATGATCTAATAAGCAAGTGGAATCCAAAAAGAAGGAGTAGATACACTTAAGTCTGACAAATTAGACTTCAAGCCAAAAAAAGCCAGAAGAGATAAGAAAGGTCACTATGTTTGGGTAAAGGGAATAAGCCATCAAGAAGATACAATGATTATAAATATATATGTACCAAATGTCAGTGCACTCAATTTCATAAAAAAAAAAAACCACTACTATGTATAGGGGGCACAGAAAGGTCCAAATACAATAATAGTGTATGACTTCAATAACCCACTCTCATCTATATCATCCAGAAAAAAAATCAATAAAGAAGGTTATAATATGATATAACCCTCCATATATACATGGAAATGTCTCAATAAAACTCCCTGTATAGCTACCTTAAACAAACAAAAATGCCCTTTTTCAAAAATGGAAAACAGGAAGGTAAAACCAGTCCTGTCTGGGTGTTGGTAACAGCGGCAAGGGGGAAGATATAAGGATAGGGTATAGAAGAGTGAGTGTGGTAGAAATATTATGTAATCATGTATAAAAATGGAAAAATGAGACCTGTTGAAATTATTCCAAGAATGAGGGAAAAGGGGTAAAGGAGAATGATGAAGGGGGTGAACTACCAATGATATATTGTAAGAACTTTTGTAAATGTCACAATGCACCCCTAGTACAACCATAACATGATAATTATTAAAAAAAGAAACTTCAGGGTTAAACTATACCATAGATCAAATGGATTTAATAGACTTCTATTGAATATTCCATCCAACAGCTGCAGATGCAGAATACACACTTTTTTTTCAGCAGCCTTTGGAACTTTCTCCAAAATAGTCACATTTTAGGTCTTAAAGCAAGCCTTTAACCAAAAGAAAAAATTGAAATAATTTATTGAATATTATCAGATCATAGTGAAATAAAATTACACATAGATAGCAAAATAAACTACAGAAACTATGTAAACATATGGAGATTGAGCAATATGCTTCTGAATGATCAGTGTGCCATTAAAGAAATCAGGGAAGAAATTCCTGGAATCAAATGAAAATAAAAATACAGCATACTAGAACCTTAAGATGCAGCAAAAGTAGTGCTAAAGAAGAAAGTTTATAGTTATGAGTGACTACATTAAAAAATCAGAGATATCTCAAATAAATTAGCTATTGATACACTTCAAGCCTTATGAAAAACAAGAACAAGCCAAATGCAAAATTAATAGATGGAAAGAAATAATAAAGATTAAGGCAGAAATTATTCCAAAGAAATCAAAAAGAAGTAACTTTTCCAAACTCATTGTATGAGGCCATCATAACCTTAATACCAAAAATCTGACAATGAAAGAATAAAAAGAACAGAATTACACACCAACATCCCTGATGAACATACAGAAAAGTTCTCAACAAAATACCAGAAAATTATATATCATGATTATTCCAGAGATGCAAGGATTGTTCAACATACACAATTAATATATCACATCAACATAATTAAGTATAAAAATCATACGATCATCCCAACAGATGAAGAAAAATATTGATAAAATTAAACATACCTTTATGTTAAAACTCTCAAAAATAGAAATGTACCTCAACACAATACAGAGTATACATCACAAACCCAAGCCAACATCACATTGAATTGGGAAAAACTCAAATTGCTTCCTCTAAGATCAGGAGCACAACAATGATGTCTGTCCATGTGGCCAGTGTTACTCACTAGTGTTGGAAGTCTTAGGCAGTACCATAAACCAAGAGAAAGACATGAACGTCATCCAAATAGGAAAGAAATCAAATTATCCTTGTTTGTAGATATGATCTTATATTAGAAAAACCTAAAGACATCATCGAAACCTGTTTGAATTGACAAATTCAATAAGTTTTCAGGAAACAAAACCAACATAAAAATAAGCACCTTTTTTTCATACCAATGGCAAAATTGCTGATAAAAAATCAAGAAAGCAATCACATTTACAGTAGCTACAAAGAAATACCTAGGACTTTAGTCAAGGAAGTAAATGGCTTCTACAATGAAAATTACAAACCACTGTGAAAGAAAACGAAGAGGACACAAAAATGTAACGAATCCCATCTTTGCAGAGTTGAAAAATTAATGTTAAAATGTATTACCCAATTTCATCTACAGATTTAATGCAAGTACTATTAAAATACCAATGACATTCTTCACAAAAATAACAAAAATATTCCTAAAATTTGTATGAAAAAATAACCAAAGTTTGAAGATATTACAATACTTAAAATCAAAGCTATAGTAACCAAAACATCCTGGTACTGGCACAAAACACTAATGAAACAGAATAGAAACCTCAGAAATTAATCTGTGTATTTATAGCCAACTGATTTTCAACAGAGACATTAAAAACATCCATAGGAGGAAAGAAAATCTTTTCCAGAGATGATAATTAGAAATTTAATATCTGTATGCAGAAGAAAGAAATTAGACCACTATCTCTCATCATATGCAAAAAATCAACTCAAAATAGCCCAAAGACTTACATGAAAGATCAGAAACTATGAAACTTAGAGAAGAAAACATGGAAAAATGCTTAAGGACACTGGTTGAACTAAGATTTTTGGCAACAAAACCAAAAATTGACAAAGGAAATAGTTCACAGAGTGAAGAGACGGAGTGAAGTACAGGATGTCAGAAATTATTTGCAAACTATTCATCTGACAAAGGATTAACTTCTAGAATGTCTGAGGAACTCAAAGAATGCAAAAACATGATTAAAAATGGGTAGATGACCCAAATAAATATTTCTCAAAAGAAGATATACAAATGGCCAACATGTATATGAAAAATTGTTCAACATGACTAATTATCATGGAAATGCAAATTAAAACCACAATGTGATATCATCTCAGTCCTGTTAAGATGATTATTACCTAAAAGAGAAAATAACAAATGTTGGCAAAGATGAAAACAAAGGGGAACTCTCCTACACTGTTGGTGGGATGCAAATTAGTACAGCCATTAGGGAAAGCAGTATAGTGAGTCTTCAAAAAACTAGAAATAGATCTACCACATAGCAATCACACTAGTGGGTATATATCCAAAGGAACTTAGATCAGTATGTCAAAGAGATATGTACACCTGCATGTTGATTGCATCAGTATTCACAATAGCCAAGATTATGGAATCACCCTAGGTGTCCACTGATGTATGAATGGATGAAGAAAATGTGGCACATACTATACCCCACATTCACAGGTTGGAAGAACTAATATTGTTAAAATGTATTATTTTAACAATATTACAGATTCAATGCAATTTATATCAATATACCAGTTACAGAAATAACAAACCATTCATTTCTAAAATAGAATCATAAAATGTACCAAATAGCCAAAGCCATCCTTAGTCATATTATTCAGTCATAAAAAAGAGTAAAATTCTATCATTTGCAGCAACATGGATGGAAATGGAAGACATTATATTAAGTGAAATAAGTTAGTAACAAAGAACAAATACTGAATGTTCTCATTCAATATGTGGAAGCTGAACAGTTGATCTCAGAGAGCTAGCAAATACAGTAGAAGTCACTAGAGGCTGGGGAGAGTATGGGGGGAGGGAGGACGGAGAAAGGATGGTTAATGGAAGATACAAGAGTGCAGCTGGATAAAAGGAATAGCTTCTAATGTTCTAATTCACAGTAAGGTAATTCTGCACAACAACAACTAATTGAATATTTCAAAATAGCTAGTGGAGAGGACTATAAGCTAATCTATGGAAAGGTGATGGATAGACATAAACAACCCTGTTTTGAGATGGAGTCACAACGTGATATATCCTATGAAGTAGTATAAACCAAAAATAGACAAGTTCTTATAGTTCAGCCTTTATATTAGTCCTTGAAATAGAAATTAAAGTAATGCCACATTGCTAAAGTCTTTAGGTACTCAGAAGCACATGTGCTCTGGATACATTCTCAAAGCATCCAGTTGCCTTTCTAAAGGAAGATAACATTATCTCGAGCATGAAATTATTTCCACAAACAATTTTAAGCTACTATGTATACAGTATAATTTTTAAACAACCACAAAAGGAGTAAGATAATATGAACAAAATCTAGCAGAAATCACAGGTACTAGAAATTATTCTATTGGAACTTCAAAATGGCATAGTTAGATAAAGACTTGAAAATAAATCTGTGTACCATGTTCTAGAAGGTAAAAGGCAAGATTAAGAATTTTCATAGCAGAAAAAAAGTAAATAAAATTTAAAACTGAAATTAAGAACTCAGAGGATGGGTCTAGTAGATTATATATAGCTAAAGGGAGACTTAGTTAATTGGAATATCCTCAGTGAAGCCTGAATAAATGCAATAGTAGAAAATATAAGAAACAAGGTAACATATATAGAGGTTACAGTGAGAAATAGTATTTAAGTGGAATCATAGAAAAAAAAAGGAGAAAAATAATGGACCTGAAGAAAAAGGAGAGGAGTGCTACAACCACACCTCACCTAGCAATGAATAATATCAAAGCCTACCTTCTAACAACCCTAAAAATCAATTTCCTTTTTTAAATCTCTCAAGATGTTTTTGGACTAGCTTGTGGTATCTTCCCTGCTCTCGCTATGTAGTAATAAATTATTTGTAGACCCTCTTGATATGTGTAGCATAATCAGGTCAAATCAAATTTTGAGTGACAGCAGCTAAATACATGAGTAAATTAAAATAATTATTGGCTATGCAGAAGATCATAGCAGTATTTTGTTGTGCCTATAACACATACAAAAATAAGATAGAAATCAAATAATGGCACTTGTATGAAATACAGAATAAATGGAATTAAATAATCATAACTTAAGTGACAATAAGTCAGATTAGATTATTCTAATGTATTTATCCTACTTACATTGTCTGGGTAGAGTTGAAAAAGCCCAATTAATACTAGATGTGGGTAAATCAAGAATATATGCTATAATTCCTAAGGTAATACTGACAAATAGCTAAAAATGTAAAACTTTTAAGGAAATTTAAAAAATCAACCATCTAAATGAAAGAAAGAGAAAAAAGAAAGCAGTCAGGACAAGTAGAAAAACCTATGTAAGATCACTGGATTTAAATTCAGATAGATCAGTAATTAACTATAAATGGGCTAAATGTTATAATTTAATAGTTAAAAATAGAAACAAAGTACCTTAAAATTATATTCTGTTTATAAGAGACATCTAAAGTATACAGATTAAAGAAGATGGAAATAAATAAATGTTTGCACAAATATCAGATAAAGTAGAATTTAAAGAAAAAGTAGGATATTTAAAAACAATTCTAAATTTGTATATATCAAAAAAAGCAACAATTGGTAGTAGAGAAGTAGACAAACTCACAATTAAAATGTAAGATTATAACACAGTAAGGCAAGCCAACAGAAAAATAAGATACTGTAGACTTAAAACCAAGAGCAAATGACTAATAAACATGTATAAAACAGTACTTCTAGACCTGAAGAATATACATTCTTTTCAAGTATCCTTGGAACACTTAAAAATTTTATTATGCAATGGGCCACAAAGCAAGGTTCTATAAATTTCAAAGAACTGAAACCATACAGAGTACATTCTGTGATCATAATAATGAATGAGTTACTGTAATAGCACTTCATCTAAAAGTAAAGAAATAGAATTTTAAGTATACCATAGATCAATGAAGAGAACAAGTTGAAAATTATTAATATATTGAAAATACTATATTCATATTTTGAACATATAAACATATTTTAAATTGGAGTGTAATGAAATTACTAAGTATCAAAATATCTGTGATACAATGAGAGTCATATTTAGAAATTCAGAGCTTCAAAAGTTTATATTCAAAAGTGAAAATCTGAAAATTAATGAACTATGAATTTATTTCAAAAAGTCAGAAACTAAGAAAATAAAATCCAAAGAAAGTAGAAGGAATGAAGAAGTAAAGTCAATAGAAAAAAGATATAGAAAATAAACAATAGTGCATAATCAATATTGTTTTGTGGGATTAGTAAAATTAAAAAACCCATATTGACATTAAAAAGAAAAAAGCACACAAAGAAACTTGTATTAGCAATAAAAAGGGAGTACCACAACAGACCTTGTAGACATTGAAAAGATTTCAAGGATATTATGAACAACTTTTTGCCAAATGAATTTTCAAATGTTGAAGTAATGAAAATTTCTAACACTATGACTTCACAAATCTAACACAAAAATAATAAAAATTGATTACTATGCTTTTTAATATTATTTTTATATTTAATCTTTTGGGGGGGCAGTAGCAGAATTTGAACTCAGGGTCTTACACCTGCTAGGCAGACACCTTACCACTTGGGCCACACCTCCAACCAACTTTGCATTTAATTTTAAATTCAACCAAAGGAAGAAATAAATCCAAAGTCTTTCAGAGAGTAGAGAAGAGGAATACACTGTATTTCCTTTTATAAGGACACAATAACTTTGATAGTAAAAATGATAAGAATATTTAAAAAACCAAAAAATTATAATCACACTCATGATCAGCCACCAATATTTACTGAGTATTTTGCAGAAACATAATGTAGCAAGATGATAAGAAATATAAGGAACTGGATTAAAAATTAAGAAATAAAACTATGATTTACACAAGAAATCTATTTACATAGAAAAGCCAAAAAATATACATATACATTTTAAAAATCATATATTAGGTATGGAAAGCTGTTGGGTACAGATCAATATAGTTTTTCTATAAAAATGCATCTTTATATCAGAAACAAGTTTTTTAAATAAACTTAAATTTATACACTAACTTATACATATTTCATATTATACATATTTTAAAAGTATACTTATGTTATCTAAAATATAAAATTCCTAGGAATAAATTCAACTAAAGTAGGATCAACTGTATTAAAACAAACTGAAAAAGAAGAAAGAAAAACTGAACTGATTAAGTATTATAGAGGCAAATTAAATGGAGGAACATATCCTGTTTATGGAATGATACACTACTATAAATATGTGAAGTTTCCACAGAAACTAAATCTGTAGAATATCTACAGATTTAATGCAATCAAAATCAAAATAGCTAAATTGTGTGTGTGTGTGTGCATGTGTGTGTGTGTGTGGTACTGGGCAAGTTTATTATGTAATGTACAGAAACCAGTTTACCATAATTCATGCCAACTAACAAAAGCCAACTGTTGCATATTCAGGAATTGTTGAGCTAGTTATTAAACTAAAGGTGGCTTAAAACCAGACATTGTGGGAACATTTACTCCAAGAAAATTCTAGATTGCTGCAATCGAAGATGTTTCCCTCTAGAGAGACAGTTTGTCAACATAATGATGACTTATTCTAAAATTTCTATGAAAGGAAAAAAACCCAGCAGAATAGCTAAGGCACACTTGAAGTTGCCTCACACATACTGAAATATACATAGAACTTTTTGAATTAAAAATTGCTATTTCTGAACCACTGAAAATTATTTCACATACCACTAGTGATACTTTGGGAATCCATACAACAGGATCAGATCATATCTGCTTTTAATTTGTTTGTCATCTCAACTCTATTCTTACCAAGGACTAGACTCACAAAGTGTTGCAGCCAGAAATTAGCCTGCATCTGATGGTCTGGAGGCTGCGGTCACCTTGACTTAAGGCCAACAACAAAGGGTCCGCTCTATCAATCTCTAAAGCCTAGATTAAACTCTGAGCAAAGGCCTTGGCTAGGTCCATACAATTGTCACGGAAAGGGTAAATAACAGATGAAATCCTCCACTAAGTAGAAGAGAATGGTCTAAGAACATTGTGTTTGAATAGATGCTTAGTATTATTTTCAGTTTATTTTCCATAACAAAAGAAATGCATTTCTAATTTTTGTGTGGTTCCAGATGGTTCTGCATGAAAAGTCTAAGTTACTTCAAGAATACCTAAAAAAAAAAAAAAAAAAAAAAATCAACTACCTGAGGTCAACCTATTGTAATAGCACAAATGCTAGTTCCTGTCCTGTATCCCATTGGACTTTATTTACCTTATTTCTTAAGATAACCTTCTGAATCAATTTGTTCAAATTTCAAGATTGATTCTTGACTTAGTTGCTTTACATAGATTCTTAAAGTGGATTAACACTTAGCAGAAGATTAATTTTACATGTTTCTGTTCATTTCCTATCTCAATAGCATATTATCCTAATCATCAAAGATACAGTACTTTTGGGGGGAATAAATAGCCATCGATGAATTAATATTCTCTCTCTCTCCTCCCTCCACCCTCACACTCAAACGGATTATTCTTGAAAACTATAAAATTAACAATATCCTTTTTATTTAGCATACAAATCAGGTATCTAGAAAACATATCTATAAATAACTCAAAATTGAAAGTGAATAGTCATTGTGTTACTTGTCTAAACAACAATCATTTATTTTTATGCCAACCAATAATTTATTAGTTGGTTAATAAGTATCCAACACTGTTAGTATTATTTTAAAGATAAAAAAGTAACCGAATCCACAGCTTCAATGTGTATACACAGGAAGCATGGAAAGACAATGTTGCATAACTATGCAACATATGACATAATGCAGACCACATGTCTAATCCTCTCATGGGTAATTACAATGTTAGCAAGAGTTCTCTCATCCTTCAGGAAGATACATTATTACTTTCTCTGTCCAATAGGCAAGTGTTAAGGATTTTAAATAATCTGACAAGAATTAGATGGTGGACAGCAAAACCAAGAAAGACTGGAACCAAATCCGACTGCAAACTGTGTGTCGTTTTTCAATGTACTAGCTCCTAAGGCTTTGCACAGTACTGAGCACGTAGTAGATACAGAGTAATTGACTGAAGATTTAAAAAACACATAAAACAGTCACTTAAAAATAAATACAAGGGGCCGGCAGAATGGCTCAAGTGGTAAAGCACCTGCCTAGCAAGCGTGAGGCCCTGAGTTCAAACTCCAGTACTACCAAAAATAAATAAACAAATAAGATGAATAACATCTATACAAGGCAGGTTGATTTGTTTAATTGACTAGCTACAGAAAATATTCATTGTCTTAATTTGGGCTCCCTCATAAACTGAGCCTGATCTAAGGACTTGAGTGAAAGAGGTTGATTTGGGAGGGGAATCAAGAAAGTAACAATGATAGGAAGGAAGAAAGGTCAATATAAAGGTTTAGTATCAAGTTTACTGTTGTGGAGAATAGAGGGTTGGTAGGTCAGACCACCTGAAAGGTGTGCCCAACCTCTCAAAGGTAGGAGGCTGATGCATTCTTAGGTTCCTTTCACCCACCGATTGAGCATTTCGCTCCAGAGACAGTAAAGACCTGCATTTCTTGATTTGTAGTCTTGTACCAGGGTTGCCAGCTAAAGAAGAGCCTGAGTCAGAAAGCAGAAGACAAATGGACAATTGCAGCTGAAATCTGGTGACAATGTGCTATAGTTACCTATATCGAGTAACTGAAGAGTTTCAGAATATTATGCAAGAACATGCAAAAGCAATGGCTTTTCCTTTTAATAATTAATCAAGTGACATGCATATGTTTTATTCTGTTTGCCAAGAAATTTGACTGATTTTGATAAAACTTACTAAAAGTTACTTTAACTTAGTTTTAATTCTGGCTTAATTTGAAACAAAATGGAAGCCAAACTACTTAACAGGTGGAAATCTTTCTCTAATTTGAATAAAGTTGAATAAATTTGAATGGAATTTGATGCAAGTGTGCATTATTCATTAAATGTTTATAGAACACCTGTTCTAAGATAGGGGGTATTTATAGTGCTGAATCTGACATGAGCCCTACCCTCAATCAGTTTACAGTGATTTAGATTTGCCACATCATAAGACATTGCTGGGCATTACTGATGCCATAGACAATGGCAAAGGCAGAACACTGGGGTGGGCCAGATGCTCAGAGGACAGGTCCAGATGCAGGGTTTGGATAGTCCAGGATACCAGAGAGAAGAGGATCCCTAGAGAGTATAGTAACAAGTAATAGATGATGGATGAGTCAGATATGTACAATACAAAACAACAGGGATGACATAAGGAGTTAGGAGCCTCACAACACATTATGCAGAATCACATGCTAAAAAAAGACAGGCAGGCAGCTGTTTGGTATCAGCAGGTAGCAGGACTGGAGGCTGGGCAGGTTACCAAGAATATGACTCAGGCACAGAGATCAAGAACATTTTTAAACCCATAAGAACCATTTCAAGTCATTGGAAGCTTACCATAGATATAAAATCTCAGTGGCTTATTGTACAAAATATCTTTCTTTCTCAAGCAACATGTCTATGATGGGTTGGCTGGGGTCTGTATTCCATGTGGTCCCCACTCCAGAACCAGACTGACAGATTAGCCACATCTGGAGAGTTACCAAACGCTATGACAGGGAGAGAGAAAAGTGGGATAAATTACATACTAGGCCTTAAACTGTCAGTCTGGAGATGACTTACACTCCTCTTGCCTATATAGTATTGGCTGAAGTTCATCGTGTGGCCTAACTTGACTTAAGAGACAGGGAAATAGGATCCTTTTATAAGATGCTTTTGAAAAGAATGATGGCTACTACATAAGTCTTACCCCCCAAAAAAAGGAAAGACTGAATGAATACGCACATATACAAACATAACATATTTTGATTATCAAAGACATAATGTTACAACAGGTTCTGAATGTGTTTCAAACTAAGGTGTGTTCCAAGATATTAATACAATGCAATTTACTCTTCTATTTACCTATCTGAATTTTTTTTTTTTTTTTTTGTGGTACTGGGGTTTAAATTCAGGGCCTCACGCTTATTAGGCAGGTGCTCTACCACTTGAGCCATTCCTCCAGCCTTTATTTATCTTTTAAAGACCACATATTTTGCAAGTTTCATATTCATATATTGCAAGGTCACTGAATATTTCAAGTTCACTGAAAGCACCAGTCCCAACCAGGAACATCATCCCTACGGTCACTCACTACAAGTTAACATGTCTGCACCTCCTTCCTTGCATGGTAAGGAACAAGGGAGGCTGTGCATGGAGCTCTTGGTAGGAATAGTGAGAGGAGTTGGACATAGCAAGGTTTGGAGGTTAGACGTAAGCTAAGTGAAAGGGTTTGTCCTAAGGTTTTCTGACTTCTGATTCTTCTATTGTTTCACACTTTCAAATCTAGCCTTTCCAGAAAAATCAAGGAAATGAAACCTAAGGCTCATAAATACTTAGGCTTGGCCATGATCATAAAAGGAAAAAATGTCAGAGTCAGAATATTCTATCTTCCTTCCCCTTGTTCTCATCCTATTCTATACTTCTTTATTTGAAATACTCTTTAAAACCCCAGCTCTCTAAGCATTTTTTTAAAAGCAGAACTGGGATTGCAGAAAGACAAATCCTCTGCCACTCAGCTGTTTGTTTATAGGCTGTCTTCTTATCTTACTGCCTCTTGCTGACTCAGCAGCATTAGCTGCACTCTCCAATAAAAGATCTAAACTTGTTATATGTATTTTTAAAAATACTCCAGGGGAAGATTCAGAAGAACCCCTTCCCTGTCTGTTCAAATTCCAACATGTTGATTCCTTTCCAGTCCTTACAGAAATAAGGGCTTCCTAGTCTTACTAGGTTTATACCTTTTAATGCCTGTGTCTTATTGTGATCATTGTAACATCATGCTTTTTGGATTGTATATTCCCAAGCCCCAAGAACTTTCTCTGTTTATATTCTCCTTTATCTACCCTCTCTTCCTGCAGCATTTGATATGAACATTCTGTCTATTTTGCTCCTGTGGCAATGTGAAATCCAGGTTCTTTTCCTGCTTCTCTGTCTTCATGAATGGTTTCTTTTCTTATCCTGCTCATTTGAAAGAGTAAACATTCCTGTAGCTTCTATACAAAGTGGTTTTCTCCCCTTTCCCTAGATTGTCTCTCTGGATGCATCATCTCTCCTAAAGCTTCAAATATGACCGCTCCATAAAAGGCATCAATGCTGGCATCATTTATCTTGATCTCTTTCCAGTGCATAAGATGCTTGTATTTATCCTTGAGTATGTCATAAATTCATTCAAAAAGAGCAGTAGGTTCTCAGGACAAAAGTGTCTGTTGAAAAAATCCCAAACTCCATTCCTTATCCTAGAGTTTAACAGTTCCATGATCCTGTTCAAATTTAATTTCCAACTAATTGGAATCCCATACTCTGGTTACACAAAACTCTTTGCAGTTCTCCTTACAATTCTTGTATCCCTTTCTAACATTCTTTACCTGTGTGTCTGCCATCTCCTCTATCGAGCATGTTCACCTCCTAGCCATACCGTACCTGTGCACTAATGAGAATGTTTTATTTATGAGATGATTCACAAACTTCAAAACTAAACAAAATACACATAATATGTAAGCACATTGTGGAAGGAAGTTACCTGCAGCAGATAGTAGTATGTTCCATTCAGCATTCTGCTCACAAGTGTCCAGAAAATTAGCAAAATTTCAAGACTATTAATAACAAAACCTTTTTCTTGTCTCTTATCTTTGTACTTGTTTTTTCCAGAGAAGTAATTTTCCCTTTAACATTTCAAATTCCCTCATACACTTACCTTCTGCCCAGTCTTTCTACGTACTATTTACTAGAAGATAATCTTTCTCCGTCCCTCCTTTCCTGGGGCAGGGGGTAAAGGTGTTGTCCACTGCTTCTGTTCCTTCCTTTAAAGGAGTGTCTTTTCCCTCTTCTCTCTCTACCTTACACTCTCCAATCTCATTAACATTTGATTCTACACAGAACACACTGTCACATATCAGTACTCACCTGCAGCAAACACTTTCAACTTTAGATCCTTATCTTGTGTTCCAGCCTATTTATAAACAAAAACAGTGACATAACACTAAAATTAGATATCAAAAGCATGCTGTTATATGCCTGTACACTCCACACACAGAGAGTTCAGAACTTTTAAGTTACTAGCTAATTCTAGACTCACTTTTTTTTTTTTTTCACTTTTGATCTGCTCTCCCCAGATTAGGTCATTCATGACCTGTGAAACCCTCTGAGCAGGGTGGCCATGGGAAGTCAGCTTGACCTCATTTTTGCGCCTCAGGAGAAAACCAGAGTGCATGTAAGAAGGCCAAAGGTCCAGGTTGTGGAATAGGATTCACTGCAGCAGTGTCTCCAAAGGAGGGAATGAGGAGATGATGCCACCTAAGTTTTTATTCTTTTGCAGATTTTCTTTTGGACCTACCAGATGAGGTGCTGCAATGGGCCCTCTCCTTCTTAGAGCTCCACAATAGAAGTGACTGAGATGCCACAATGATCCCTGGGATAAAGGAGCTAAGACCCACTGGGTAACTTAAAGAGGAAGCTACAGAAGTGCTTATGGAACCCATTACCAATATGACCCCACTTGTACCATGGACTACAGCTTCATCACTAACACAGGAACTTCCTTTTTCTAACCCTTGGATTACAAAAGGCTCCAAGTCCAGATTTCTGCTGGCTGCACTCATTTTACACCTGTGTTCACAAGTGAGAGGAGATGTGCCACAAACCACAGGGCACAAAGCGAGAAAAATGTATGACAGAGAATAGAAATGGGAGGATCAAGCAGATTCAGATTTGAACCCATTCATAAACTTAATAACCTCAGGCAAATTATTCAGCTTCAATTTCCTCATTCAGAAAAAATGACTACACATTTCTTATGGTAGTCATGAGTTTGAAATGAAGCGGCATCAATGAAAGTGACTGGTACACTGCAAGGATCGTATTGCTCACCAGCTCTCCCATACCCCCCACATACTTGCCTTCCTCTGCCCTCCACATTGTAGTTTGTATCACATGAGGAGAAGCAGGGTGGACAGCTACCATCCTCACAGAGATCTGGTGAGGATTACAGAGATGACATAAGTATCTGACACAGGGGGTGGCACTGATAATTCAGTAAATATGGACTCTCATTCTCCATAAATTCGTGAACAAATTTTGGCCAAGTTCTCTGGACTAATATATGATAATGTTTTTTACAACTTGTTATACACCTAGATTCTTTTGCAGTATGTCATCCTGGAGAATCCTCTCCATCTCCTTCTTTATCTAACACATTATCAAGTGCTAATGATTCTTCCAAAGCATACCTTAAATTTGCTCACTTCTCACAATTTCTGTTGCCCCCTCAAACTATTTTCCATGAAGCTTCTGGAATGGCATTTTAAAGGTCACATACAAAAATAATGACGGTAGAATAAAGTCAAATTGGAAAACCCTTCTATCATAACACTTGATACAGAGAAGTACAACAAGCAACAAACAAAATCACCAACAGCAAACTGGCTAAGGGTTTCAAACACTCATTATACATTTCAAAAATAATGTATAAGAAAAAGCAGAAGACCATTATAACAAACTTCCCATCTTGTAGAAGCCAGAAAGTGATGGTCCACAAATCCTCAGATTAATACCTCCTACCTGCCAACTTAGTGGAGATGAAGACTGAGATGAGTAGAGGGCTTAGTGAAAATGAAACCCTCTGGTGTGACTGTAAAGAACACGAAGGCCATTGCTTTTCTGGTCTCCACTCTGAAGAAGGGTTGAGGTCTAAAACCAAGTGCCTCTGCCATGATGGTGGGGCAAACCCTACAGAGAACATTTAACAAGATCTTAGGAAAGAGAGTTGAGTGCTGTCATCCATAAGGCCTCAGAACAGTTTTCTTCTACCTCCTCACCCTACCACCATCAAGCTATAGAACAATAGATCAAAGAGAAATACCTCAGCTCCCGAATTACACTTGTGAGATGGAGAAAAATAGTTCTGAAATACAGTGGGAAGGAAATAAAGCAGAATTTAGTCATACCTGATTAAGTGAAAGATCTAGACAGAAGTGCTCATATTATGCACAGGCAAGAAAGGATATTGCAAGGCAGCTATGCAAACAAGACACAGATATATTATACCACATAAAGATTTGACAAAGAGAAAAAAGAATGATACAGCATTGCATGCTGAAGATAAACAGAAAACTTGTTTTCCTTGAAGAACACTTAACCCAAAGAAATGTAGAAAATTCCCCACAAGAGTTTTGAGTTATACAAGAATCTGACAAAGGCATGAACACAGTAGATCAAAGGTCAAATATAAGATGAAGCAAAAACTGAAATACGAGAATCCAAACAGCACAATCACAGGAACACAGTGAGTGACAAGGCTATTCTCTCCCTCTGAAAGCTTCTTTTCTCTTCCTGTTGGCTGCTTTCTACTCATCTTTAATCCCTTAGCTCTAGGTGAATGTTTCAAAGAGATCCATCTGACTCCCTAGTCCAGATCACATCTTCTCATCACAACTCAAATAGGATCCTTTATTTTGCCTTTATAACACCAATCACTATTTGCAATAGTGAATCTTTCCTCATTTAAGTTGATTTTCTCAGGTATTTTGTCACAATAATGGAAAACTGACTAACCTACCATGCTTGAGTTTCTGTGAATGTTCTGGATCCTTCTGAACAAGCGCCCAGAACCCAAGGGGACACCATAGCAGGGAAGAGAGTGGACCCAAGTTTTGAGGAAAATGTAGTTTTCAATATACTTCAGAAATCCAGTTCTTTCTTATTGGCATCACACCAATTAAAACTTGGCTTTCACATGGTGATTACTGTTGTAACCAGAATTGACTGCTAGATAAGACAGCTACAGAAGTATTCTCTATGCTTATGTGGTGTTGAAAGACACTTATTTCTGAAATAAGGATAGCAAAGGGAGCCAGGACAAAAATGTAATGCAATGCAATGCATGCATGTGGAAAGGAATAGCGTTGGCAGATCTGGCTCAAAACATGAATAAAGGTAAAATTTAACATCCATTAATATTCAATTGCAGACTGAGGTAAATGGATCCTATTTCCTATATTAACTTCTTCAAACCAATACAGATATTATTACATAATGACATAGTAAGCCATATAGAGCTATATATGAATTCTTGTAATTTCATAGAAGATAAATTGAGTGGATTATTTACTATTTCAAGGGATCCTCCATTTAAAAACAAATTCATTGAAGTAGGCACCTCCCCTGACAATTTAAGTGGTTCTATTTTTAAATTTTTATTTATTTATTTATAGCAATGCACTTGCGTAGATGTGGTGCAGGGTGGGAGATGACACAGGTTCTAGTGAAGTTACAGCACAGTTGGAGTATTAAAGGAGGTAGGTCTAGCCACAGTAGAGGAATGTCTGGCTCTGTTTTCCAATGAGAAATTGGTGCCCCTGCAGTATGGTGAATTTCAAGACAGACTGGGAAAGAGAATCATAGGAAGGTTTCAAACGTGGTACTAACTTGAGGTGGGTACTAACCCTGCATCTTTGCTTATCCTGTAATCAAAGTGCTTTAAACTTTTCAGTGCTTTATGTTTCTTGTGAGATTCTGTATGTAGCCATTTAGCAGTAGCAGCAGTTATAAAATAAACACACCTCTCCTTATATACCATATAAGGAATAAAGGATCACAATTTTAGAAAGATGAAGATGAAAGTATTATGATAAATCATATCTGAATGTTTGCTATGTTTCAGGTAATGATTCTTACTTAATCCTGAGAGCCATCAGAAATAGTATTCTCTGTCCTTTTTACAGTAGGAAAAACTGGGCACAGAGCAGTTGAATAACTTGTGCAAAGTCATGCAGCAATGTGTTCTGATAAAGCTGGGATCAATACAACTAAAGTCACGTGCCACTTAAGAACAGAAATATGTTCTGAAAAATGCACTGTTAGGCAATTTTGTCACTATGCAAACATCATACAGTGTACCTACACATGCCTAGATGGCATAGGTCAATCATTGACATGGCCTCTTTATACCATTGGGAGACATGGTAAGTACAAGAGGCTTCTACTGGCATGCTGTCTTTCAGTAAACTTTTTTTTATAAGTAGAAAGAGTGTACTCTAAAATAATGATAAAAATATAGTATTGTAAATACATAAACTAATAACAGTTATTTATGATCATTATCAAGTATTATGTACTGTACATAATTATATGTGATTTACTTTTATATGACTAGCTTCACAGTGCTTGTTTACATCAGCATCACCACAAACAAGTGAGTAATGCATTGTGCTACAATGCTGCATCGGCTACAGGCAATAGGATATTTTCAGCTACATTATATTTATATGAGAACATCATTACATATGAGGTTCATCATTGGCCAAAATGTTACAGAATGCATGACTAGACACCTTTCTAGTTATGAAACTCAAATTTATATCCTTGGCATGAATTTCTTAGTGAGCCCTAAGCCCTCTTTTACCTACTATTTGGACATCTCTGCCTAGGTTTCAAAAGTAACTCAAAGTCATTATTGCTAAAACCAACCATTTTGTTTTCCCTTCTCCTGCCCTGCTTCCCAAGCCAGAAGTATAGCAGGTATTCCCCACTCTTTTTCTTACTTTTCATATTTAATATCATCAGATGCTGTCAATTATATATCCCAAATTTCTCTCTATACCTTCAAGGGTATTGCCTTAATTCTTACCAGAATTATTAAATAACCTCCAAGCAGTCTTCTTTCCTGGGTTTCTCTATCAACCTTTAATTCTCAAAGGCAACTCCAGCCCATTCATCTAACCCTAGGCCCAAAGAGATTCTTCCATTCCCCAAACCTGTCAAGCTTCTTCATACTTCTCACCTAGGTCTGTAACAATACAGCCATTGTTAGAAGTGTAGAATCCCTGGCTCCAACCTGGAGAGCCCCAGGTGAGCTACATGATATGAAAGTTTGAGATGCATTTCTCTAACCAAGACTGTAAGGTACCTGTAAGAATTAAAACTAAGACAAATGCTTTTTAGTTAACTGCAAAATAAAAAATTCGTGTGCTAGTGCTAAGCTGACAAAGCCTCCTTTCTCATGTCAATGTCTTCTTTGTATCAAGGGGAACATTGCTTACACTATGGCAGACTGGATGAAATGCTAGTACATTTAGAAGAGGAAGTTATATGGGGTCGTGTGTTGAGATCTCAGGCTTGGCTGTCATGGAATGTGAATTTAAATCCAGTTTCATCCCTTATTAATTGTGTGAATGGGGTAATTCCTCATCTACAGTATGGGTCTGATAATAACCATAGGTCTTTCCTGAGATTAATTGAGACTATGATTAGCACTCAGAGAGAACAGAAGCTGTATCTGTGAAATAATGTGAAGGGAAGGTTTTGTGACTGTCCACAGACTCCAAAACATTGGCCTTAGATCTAAACCAACCACTACCTTGGTCCACTCATGTAAGAGAAAACATGAAGATGGCATTCTTGTATAGAGGATTCCCATGATTCATCATGGAGATCACATATGCTCAAAGCTCTGCTGTCACAGGATATTTAGGAGAACTGATGATCAGCCTCTGAAAATTCATTCTAAACCTATTAAAAGCTCAAGTGGTTTGCTATAAGAGGAGAAAGTTGGATTTATGCTATTATCATTTATTCTTTAAAGTATTCCAAATTCTATACTTGATTCAAGTTGTATCTCCAGAAAATTTTATAAGGCATGATTACCTCACCTTCTGTTTCTATTTCCTCCACTACCCTAATATGTATATTCAATTAGTTTTCATATAGATACCACATGACTAGAACCTATTCAAGTTGATTCATGCTAAGCTCTTTAAGAAATTGGAAAAAATTGACTTTCCATAATATGTACATAATTTATTTGTCAGATAATTAAATTCATCCTATCTACCTTTTTACCTTGGTTGCTAAGATAATTTGAGATAAATGGCTGATTCACAGCAGCATTGTTAGCTCAGGTAGTTTGTATATTTTCTATAGATTGTACTGACAGGCATAAAGGAGATTTAAACAAATGAAGACACTAAATCATTGGTTTATATGAACCAAAATTATAAAAAACATTTATTATTTTCAAATTGTTCTAAAAATTAATGCAATCCATATAAGGTTTTGAAGATTTTCCCTCTAAATTTTACAAAAGAATATCCAGAAAAAATATTTCACATAAAGTTTATTTTATTGAATACTATTTTTCCTTATGATAACAATTTTTAAAATGTGGTACAGTGCTGGAATGAACCAATCAATGAAATTTCAGAAAAGATTTGAGTATGTTTAAGAAATTAACATACTATGCACATGTGAATAAGTGAATAATTTTAAAAAATTAGCATGCTAATACAGTATATTTTCTTTTCTTTTTTTTATGCATTTGGCTTTGTTTATACTTCACTTCTTAAAGTTAACACATTAAGTTGAAGTCCTTTCTTGATTACAGTCATTGGTAAACAACATTGTGTATATTTCCACAAGTCTGTTTTATATTCAAATTTTCCATTTCACACTTGGGAGCCAAGATCCACAATCCCATAATGTGCGTGCAACGGGGCATAATCAAATCACACATCGTTTCCTTCCCAAACAGATGTGAGATTGAATATACAGATTATTTTCTCCTTCTAGTTATGGTCACCTTTGAGATCTTTACCTCTAATACAGTATATTTTCTTATCAATTAGTAAGAAGATTACTCAATAAATGTTATAATAAGGAAATATATGTGAATAAAAAATGGAGCTCAATCCCTACCTTATACCTTATATTAAAGTAAGTTCCAGATAGATTAAAGACATAAATATTAAATAGGAAAATATGCCAGTACATTAAAATATAGGTGAATTTTTTTATTGTCCTAAGATATGTAAAGATAGTTTAGCTAAAATACTAGTGAGGAAAAAAAACAATGAAAATGATTTTCATGTTTTTACTATATTAACTTAAAAACCTTCTGACTGAGAAGTACAATGAAACAATTAAAAGGCATATATTAAACTAAGAAAAATATGTTTAATACACAGATCAAAGATTACTAGCTACATATAAAGTGGTTTGGAAAAAATGATGAAGTGATAGGAAATTGTCCGAATTTAATAAGAATTTCACAAGAGAACATAAAATGGCCAATAAACAAAATTTAAATTTTGATTTCACTAATAATAAAGGAAATATAGATACAAAAATCTTTTTAAAAAAGCTTTTCAGATTATGATTTGGAATTTGGAGAAAATGAGAAGTAGAAAAAAAAATAGAAGAAAATGAGGTTATTAATGAACTAACATGGATTTAACAATCCTGAACAAAAATACCATTCCATCTTCTTTACATAGTTTGAATAATTTACACTTTCCTGGGAAATGATCTTTTCATTGAAGTTTTAATTTTCATTAACATGGAATATACTACATACTTTTAATTTATAAATTTCTCTCACAATTTCTATTTTCCATTTATATATTTGTGTTTTACCATTTGTTTTCCCTAACAAATATAGACTGAGGTTTATTTTCTTGACTATTCAAAGAATGTACTTCAAAACCATAAGTTCAATCATTTTTCTCCTTCCTTTATTGTCCATTAAAGTCATTGGGGGTTTTTAATGCTTGTTTGGTTGCTTTTTTTAAAGTCCGTATTCAAAATGTTTAAGGAGAAGGAAATGCTAATTACCCTGATTTGATCACTACGCATGTATATATATATATATATGTATCAAATTACAATGTATCCCATAAATGTGTACAATTAAAAAGTAAAATTCTGAAAATAAAATTCTTTTAAAATTTTCCTTTCTTAATAATAAAATTACTCACGTTTATGAATTTTTCTCTATGTAAATTAATACATACAACTTACAAATTTTGATATCTACTAATTTTAATAATCCTTTAAATGTTTAGCTTTTGGCAAACATTTTTTTTATTGTTGGGCTGGGTGGGGGTACATTGTGGGATTTACAAACGTTCTTACAATATTATACTTGAATTCACCCTCTCCACCATTCTTTATTCCTTCTTCCCCCCCCATTCCTGGAATAGTTTCAACATGTATCAACTTTTCATTTACATACATATGTACACAGTATTTGTACCATATTCACCCTCCTACACCCCTTTCCCCTCCTCCTCTCCCCTCTCATTGCCCACAGCTCCCCTCCCCCTCCCCAAGGACTTATTCCACCCTCCTGTTTTGGAGGAGAAACAAAAGAAAGAAAAAAAGAAATGATTTTTATTTGTTTAAGATAGCTACACAAGGATATATTTTCTTCTTTTTATTTTAGTCCCTTTGTTATGGTTGTTTCAATCAGTTTAAAAATTCTATATTCATTCTTGTATAGAATGAATCACATTCATCTTAACTTCCTTCTTTTACCCTCCCTCTCCTGTATGTGACCTCCCCTTAGTGTGACCTGTTTTTCATAATGTTGGTGTGCTTGTAATAGGTCTATATTCCATTAATGAGAGAAAACCTGCGGCTTTTGACCTTCTGAACCTGGCTAACTTCACTTAAGATGATGTTCTCCATTTCCATCTATTTATCTACAAGTGACAAAACTTCATTCTTCCTTGTGGTTGAATAAAATTTCATTGTATATCAGTAACACATTTTCTTAATCCATTTGTCAGTAGTGGGGGCATCTTGGTTGTTTCCATAGCTTAGCTATTGTGAATAGTGCTGCAATAAACATGGATGTGCAAGTGCCTTTGCTGTAACCTGGCTTACATTCCTTCAGACATATCCATAAGAGTGGAATTGCTAGATCACATGGCAGCTCTATTTTTAGTTTTTTGAGGAGCCTCCAAAATGCTTTCCATAGTGGTTGTACTAATTTACATTTCCATCAACAAGGTATGAAGGTTCCTTTTTCTCCACATCCTCACCAACATTTGTTGTTGTTTGTCTTCTTGATAGTAGCCTTTCTAACAGTGGTGAGGTGTAATCTTACTGAGATTTTGATTTGCATTTCCTTTATGAACAGGGATGGTGAGCATTTCTTGTGTTTTTTAGCCATTTGGACTTCTTTCTTTAAGAAAGCAATGTTCAGTTCTTTTGCCCCTTTCTTCATTGGGTCATTGAAGTTTTGGGAATTTACGTTTTTATGTGAGCTCTTTGTATGTTCTGGTTATTAATCCCCTGTCAGATATATAGCTGGGGAAGATCTTCTCCCATTCTGTGGGCAGCCTCTTCAATTTAGAAACCATTTCTTTTGTTGTGCATGTAGCCCCATTTGTCAATCCTTTCTCTTAGTTGCTGAGCCGCTCGAGTTCTATTTAGGAAGTCCTTGCCTATGCCTATTAATTCCAATGTATTCCTTGCTCCTTTCTACACTAGCTTCAAGGTTTCAGGTCTTATATTAAGGTCCTTAATTCACTTTGAGTTGATACTTGCACAGGATGACAGACATGGATCTAGTTTCAGTTTTCTGCATGCAGATACCCTTGTTAATAGAGGGTAATAATAGTCTGCCACTACTATTCATAATATTTAATAATTGCTACTAATAAAAGTAATAGGAGCAGTAACAACCATCTTTCTACTTTGATATAAATTTTGAATACAACAATGTCTACAAAACATTTAGCACAGTGCCTGGCATAAGGAATGGGTTTAATAGATAGTGATTCTTTGAACTCAGCCCTGAGCCCTGGCTTTCCAACTCAGGACAGAAGCCCTGAGACCTTTTGTGACTAGAGCACAACAAGCTCAGGAGAGGGCAGGCAGTGTAGTCAGAGAGATGGTGGGGGCCAGATTGTGTGGCACCTTGTAAGTCAGTCAGAAGTGTGGATTTTACCCTACTGAGAGACAACCCATTGGAGAGTTTTCAGTGGGGAAGGGAAATCATCTGGTTTGTACTCAGAAACAAGTTTGTTTACAAAGCAGCATGGTACTTGTACAAAAAGAGACATATAGACCAATGGAATAGAATAGAAGATCCAGAAATAAAGTCCACACAGCTATAGCCTCTGATCTTCATCAAAGGTGTCAAAAACGTATGCTGGAGAAAAACAGCCTCTTCAACAAATGGTGCTGGGAAAACAGGATATTTCCGCAGAAGACAGAAACTAGATCTCTATCTTTACCCTGTACAAAAATCAATTCAAAATGGATCAAAGACCTTAATGTAAGATATGAAATTTTGAAACTGCTATAGGGAAAACACTTGAAGACATAAGCATATGCAATGACTTTCTGAACAGGACTCCAATTGCTCAGGAAATAAGAGTAAGAAATGACAAATGGGATTGTATCAAATTAAAATGCTTCTGCACATGAAAGGAAATAATTGCCAAAATGAAGAGACAACCCACTTAATGAGAGAAAAATCTTTGCCAGCTATTCATTGGATTAAGGATTAATATCCAGAATACTGAAAGAGTTCAAAAAAATAAACATAGAAAGAACAAGTAATCCAATTAATAAATAGGCAAATGAATTGAATAGATAGTTCTCAAAAGAAGTACAAATGACTTTTAAGTATATAAAAAAATGTTCAACAGCCTTAGTCACTAAAGAAATGCAAATCAAACATGCATTGAAAGAAAAGACAAAAGCCTACACTGAGATTCCATCTCACCCCAGTCAGAACAGCTATCATCAAGAAAACAAACAACAAATGCTGTTGAGGATATGTGTGTGTGTGTGAGGGGGGAGACCCTTATCACTATTTGTGGGATTGTAAATTAGTCCAGCCACTATAAAATCAGTTCAGTGGTTCCTCATGATAGAACTACCATATAATCCCACTGTGTCATTCCTGAGCACATATCCAAAGGAATGTAAGTGCACATACAATAGAGACACATGGCATACCTGTGTTTATTGCAACACTATAAACAACAGAGAAGTTATGGAATCAGCCTAGGTGTTCACAACTGATGGATGGATAAAATGTGGTATTCATATACAAAATAAAGAAGAACAAAATTATGGTGTTTTCAGGTAAATGGATGGAACTGGAAACTATCGTGGTAAGTGAAATAAACCAATCTCACAAAGACAAGCATCACATGTTCTCTCATATACAGAATCTAGACCTAAAAAAAAGGAAGGAAGGAAGGAAGAAAGGAAGGAAGGAAGGAGAGAAGGATGGAAGGATAGAAGGAAGGAAAGAAGGAAAATGATAGGTTTGTAAAAGGAGGACTGTTTGGGTGGGGAACCTGTGGGGGTAAAAGGAAAGGATTATGGAGGGGTGATATGATTGAAGTACATTATATGCATGTATACAAATATCACAACGAAACCACTTTGTATAATTTATATACACTAATCAAAATATAAAAGAAAAAAACAAGTTTTTCACATCTATAACCTAGCATATAGCACAGTGCCTACCGTAGACTGGGCATTTATAAACATATCTAAATATCTGAGGAATAAGCAATGCTAACCAATGCCAATTTCACTTCTGTTTATGTCCTGGGTGACTTTTCACAGATGTTCCAGTGTTGTTTGGTTGAACAAGGTAGTAATGTGGTATCCTCCCCACCCAACCCACTCTCATCTTTGAGTTTCTCTTCTTTACTACCTTATCAAGCTCAAAATACACTATTCAGTTGAGTTAAAATTTCCACCAAATGTAATACTTCCCAATAGAAAAGGCCATCAATATTTTGGTATTACCTAATTTGTAACAGCAAAACTTTTCCTTATTAAATTTTCCTCAGCAAAAGATCTGATCATTTCTCAGTGAATATTATCCTTTGGGATTTTTTTTAAAAAGGGGTGAAGGAAGGAAGCAAACGCCTATGAATCCATTTGGGTATCACCAAAGCTCACAAGGGAAGCAATTATCCCATTATTCACCATACTCCTAAAGCTCCATCTGGAAAAGTGCATGTAATTTTTGGCTCTTTCCATATAAAAAAAGATTGCTAATTTGGAAAGACTCCAAAGGGTAGGACTAATGACAAAAGGCTTGGAAAACATGCCATTAAAAAGAGTCTAAGAGAATGGAGTGTGAACTGCCAAGAGATCAGATAACTGATGGAGGCAGAAAAGACATGAAAATACCATGTGGAAAAGAAATCTCCTACAAGGAAAAGGAATTATGTTTTCTTAGTCCAGACACTTATATTGGCTGTTTAAAAAAGAAACTTAAATTGTGAACCACGCAAAGTACATTACACTTTAATAGTAAATTCAATGTAAGAATGTAAGAGAAAAGGGGAAATCGTAACCTGACATTGGAGGACTCAGGATGTAGCCATAGTCTTTCTAAATATCTCAAGCAATGGTGTCTGAGGCCACCAGAAATCTGTTAAATCTAAATGCTGAATACACAAATGCATGGAAGCAACGCTAGGAATCTCTCTGTATAGCTATCTTTATCTCAAACTAGCAAAAACGATACGTCTTTCTTATTGTCTCTTACCGTTTTCTCTTCAACAAAATCGCAGAAGAAGAGGGTGGAACAGGTTCAGCCTGGAAGCAGGGAGTTAGGGGTGGAGTGGGGGAGGTTGCACAAACAATGTATTACACGTAAGTAAATATAAGAATGATAAAATAAAAGGAGAAAGAAAAAATCTGAATGCCGAGAAGCCTCTGCTGTACATGTATCGGCACGAATGAGTTAGGATGCCAGTCAATTATCTTAAAAGCACGTGGTCATCCTTCTACTCCCAAACATGAGGGGAACGGACACGAGAAGGCACAGTTCTTAATGCACTGAAGTGCTATGATTTTGTGGAGGAAACAACATTGTACGCAAACACCAGATGAAAGTTAAGGAAGTCAGGGGCAGGAGGACTGGCTGCATATAGAAGAACGTACAAATCTAGTCCAAAGACTCTGAATTCGAATCTTAGAGTCAGCAGTACTGCTTTAAAATTTATCCCAGAGGTCTGACTAGGACAAGTGAGCAGGCCAGTTGGAGTTACCTTCTTAAAAACTTATACTAGTATATGTTAACAATGAGAGAATCCTCCTGTTCTAAGGATATGTCTTTAGCACTTTGAAATATTAGTATGAAGAATGAACACTTAGTCAGCCATCTTACTGTCATTCAGATATGATTGCATGCCTTTTCCTCTGAAGATTTTTGTCTTGTTGCTTAGTGTTAAGACAAAGCTGTCCAGATTCATCAGCCCAGCCCTCTAGGCACTTTGTACACAGGACTTCAGTTTTCTTCTTCTTTGTTCCATCTCCATCCCAACTTTCTATGATCCCTACCTCCAAACTCTACTCTGCTGCCTGGACAAGTTCCTTGTCCGCAGAACATACGCTTATGTTTTTCTCTTCTGTCTATATCTCTGCTACCTCTACTCACACATACTTCCATGCTCCCCAAATTCCTGTGTTCATTTGTGTTCAGTTATCTCTAAAAGACCTGCTGAGTCCCACCTCTTTCTTGCAGCATCTAATCTCACATTTCCTATTTTCCCTAGGACTGTCTTCATGCCTCAAACCTAGGTATAATGTTTCTTTATTTGTATTTCCTGCCTACTAGCTGGTAAATTCACAAAAGCCACTACTATATTTTATTTACTGTTGTATTTCTCACAGTGCCTACTGAAGTACCTGGAACAAATCAGCTATCCAATAAGTGCCACTGGATGAAATCAGAAGTGAGAGAAGATGGGGGCCATTGATTAGGGAATGACAACACTGAATAACCTTGTCCAGTTAAAAGTACACACTTAATGGTATACTTTTCTAAAGTTTATGCTGTTCTGGGAAAATCATAGAAAGTAATGCCTGTGCATTTTAGAAAATTAGAAAACTGAGAATTGAAAGTGAGACTATGTTATCACTATTACTTAACCCTTCATAGATAACTACTGACAATATTGTTTGTAAACTTCCTTCTAGTTTCTTTAAAAAGCATTTCTAAGTATTTTAAAAAAATACTTCATGTATGTATCTGTTTTCCCCCTCAAGGTTATTAAAAGCTTTTCTCAAGTATTTTTAATTATAATATTTAATCCTGTTGTTAAATCAAACTTTATTTAATCATTCCTTAATTGTTCACATTTGAGCTGGTTTTCCATTGTTTTCCCTAATAAAAATACTTCAGTGCTGAATACCTCTTAGCAAAAGGAGTTTTCTATTCATCTTTTTATGAAAATAGTGTTTAAGGGGTATTTAAGTTATTTTTTGCTACAAATAATCTAGCTTGTTCTTTTAATGAGTCCCAGCATTTTTGCTTTCTTCAGCCCTGCTGACATAATTTCCTGTCCATTGGATCTCTGCTGTCTTGTTGACATCAGTTATGTTCTTGGCTTTTTATACAGTTCAGGTCATTTACTCAATCCCTTTCTCTGGCTGCTTGGATACATTCTAACAGATGCTTTCTAATGAAGCTGGATATACTCCATATTCTCTAGTCATTAGCTCTTAATTGATAGGGATTTGGGGAAGATTTTTAAATGATGGAGTCTTACATTGGCAGAGTCTCATCGGTTACTGTAGAAGGAGTTACACTGATTTTACAAAAGATGATATCATCTCAAATTTTGATCATTTTAAAGCAGTCATATTATCCTATTAATTCTTAACAAAAAACAAGAAGCAAATGTTATTAGTGCTTTGTAGATGAGGAATCTAGGGCTCTGAGAGGCCAAGAAAAAGCTTTATTAGTTTGCCATTACAGCCAGAATAAATTACCACAACAAAAATTTCCTGTAATTGTGGAGGTCTCAGTGTGCTAAAATCAAGGTATGTCAGGGTCCTGTTTATGTTTGGAGCTCAGGGGAATCCATGCCCTTGACTTTTCCAGCTTCTGGATTTCTTGATTTGTGTCCTCTTCCTCCACCTTCAAAGCCAGCAATGGTTATCTGAATCTTTCTCACATTGTCCAAGTCTGTCCCTGACTCTCCTTCCTGCTCTTTCACTCATCAGGGCCCTTGTGCTTATATACAGCTTGTCAAAAATAATCTAGAGGAACTCTCTATTTTAAGTTCCCTCATTTACTCACCTCATTTAATATATCAAGTATATTTTTGCTGTGTAAAGTAACATAGTCTTAGGTTTCTTGAATTAAAATGTAGATATATTTGTGGAGGAAGGAGTGTTATTCTGCCTAACACAACTACCCACGTTAGAAGTAAAAGCTAGTTGAAGTAATGGGGTGTTGCTGCATCACATTAAGTGAAGTGATTTGAGATCCCTGTAATTTAATGACCATAAAAGCTACTATACATTCACCTGCTTAGAAAAATCATTCCTATGCAAGCGTATATTTGTGACACAAGTGTAGGTTTCATTTGCCATATATTAATTTATTTGCCCAAGCTGAAATTTACATTTATTCAATTTGGATAACTCCTTTCCCTATTGTATGGTAAATCTGAAACTGCTGTGTTTCTAAATGTACCCAATAAAGGATTTTAAAAAATTACAACCTAATTGTAAAAACATGCATACTGCTCACACATTGGTGTGGATTAATTAGTGTAATTAGTCTTGTGCCCAAAATGTCCCCGACAGCTAAAAAGCAACCAGCAACATAATGCTTCATGGACAACTTTGCATGGAAGGGCCAGGCAGCTGATTTACCTTTTTGCCTGGTTGTCAGAAAAACAACCAAAAATTTGGCACTTGAGATTTCACATTTTGAAAGTGAAGACAAATTGAAATACATTTCTATATTAACTTGGCTCTCACCTGTGAATTTGCTTCATTGGGTGTTTGGATAAATATGGGGTTACTTTTTATCCAGAGCGAACACCAGTGTGGCTAATGCTAATGGAGTCATTACACAGCTTGCCGTATAGCAAGGTCTCTCACTCTGGGCACTATTGTAAAAATACGTGTGAGCTTATTTTTTGGGGGGAGGTATGGATTTCTCAAAATGGGGATTTCTCTCAAGTTAATAGTAGGACAAGAGGCCTCCTAGGGAGGCCCTCACGATGTGGTAGATAATAGTTTCCGTGTGATATCACTTGGAAGTCTCAAACTACCTGGCTCCAAGTTAATGGAGAATCCAATAGTACCACAGAAGGATAAACCCTTAAATGTAAAGTAACATAAATCCTAATTACAAAGTAATAATTTTTCATATCACAGCCACCGATTTAAATGTTTTAGTATACCAAGCTTCAGCAAAAAAACAAACAGAAACCCTTTCTTATAAGGGCTCATGTATCTTTTCTTTTAAAAAATAGCATCTATTATAACTAACTTCAGATTCATTGTATTATGAAGTTCTTAACAGAAGGCATAATTGGTCAGAAGTAATAAAGCATTCATAAGGTTTCTGTTTGTAAGGAGTTTTGTAGTGATTTCCTTTTCTCTTTCTTTCAATGAACATAGACAGCTCTGGTTGCTTTGAAAATTGCTTAGACTTGACTCTTTGAAAATGAAAATATTTATTGTTAGTTAATGAAATATCAGGGAATTATTATCAAATATATACATACCTAGCATAAAGAATATATAGGGATAAAAGGATGTAGTGTAAGTAAATATATTTTGATATTTGGAACAGGTGGACCTTTCAAAAAAGGTTCCTAATTATTCCCATACTGTTGAAATTATTTTAATTTTGCATCTCAGCAGATATATTTGTATGCTGGAAACAGGTGTTCATCAAAAGACGGTGATAAAGAGACATTGCAGTCAGGGCTTGGAGCCCAGCCCGCGTGGTGTGATGACAGATAAATTAGAAAAATCCTGCTAAACATCTCCACACTTCAGAAGGAGATTACACCTTTTTAAAAAGGCAAAACATGTGGTTCAATTGCTTATTGTCTTGGCATGTGGTTATGATGAAAGACAGAGTCTTAAACATCAATAGAGCTAAACTAACATCCCAGATGGGCTTCAGAAAAGGGGAGTCCTGCAGCAACCCACCTGCCCAAAAAGCAACTGGGAAAAAAATTAAAGAAATGCTTTCTTTTCCCTCCACTGTTTAATTTATTTCTTTATATTAAATAGCCAGTTTAATGAATACATGAATTTTGGAAAAAACAAAAGCAAAGAACTTTTATTTGAATGTACCCTTTGGGAGATCCAGCAGGAGATGAGGCAGGGTTTTGGGCTCTCTGAACAACATGGTGCAAGTCTCACATGGGTCCTGAAGGTTGTGACAGGTAATCTCCAGGCCCATAGAAGGAGAGGAAATGGACAGGATTCCATAGATGACATGCTGTGTGACCTTGGGTAAATCACAGAGCCTCTCTGGGTCTCATTTTCTACATCTGTAAGCTACTGAATTGATTCCTTCTGTTTACAATTTTTACTTCAGTCATAATGCATACAAAATGAAGGACAAACAACACAGAGAGTAACTCAGTGGAGACCAGCATTTTGCTACAAGCCATTTCTATGTTCGCCATGCAGACGTGGCTGAGAGGAGTTAGGAGCGGGACAGTGAGGGAAGGAAGAGAATGAAGAAAGGATAAGGAAGAAAATTATAATCTATTAATCATTTGTGATGTACTAATTTCACACTGAATCCTCTGAAGCAGGGTCAGAAGTAATGTCTTTTTTTGCCTTTGTCATCCTGGCAAATACCAAGGAAACGTCCATCTTTTGAGGTAGACTTTATACATACTCCATGCTGGGTTAAAGGTTTCTCAAGCTTAATTTATTCAATCCTCCTGACAACTCTAGGAGGATTATATCATTGTTATCTACTTTACAAATAAGGAAACAGGTTCAGAGAGGTGGAATAATTTCCCTAAGGTCAACAGTAAGTGATAGAACTGAGAAGGTAGAACAAGAACTTATAGCCACTGCAGTCATCTACTATTAAAAGCCCAAAGAGATTAATTTACATAAGGTCAAAAAGTTAAATAGTTATCAACTATAGACTGTGCACACCAACCTCCCAGATTTGACTGCATGCAATGTGAAATTAGTAAAATACAAGTGGTTCAACTTGTCGATTTCATAATGGTGCAAAGTGATAGGCGTTCAGTAGAAAACATGCTTTCCACACTGAAGTTTGACCTGTCTTACTGCCAAGCAGCAGGAGGCTATGTGGCCCTGCAGCAGCACCATCTCTGGCTCCCTGTCAGCCATGTGATCTGTAAGGCGGGTAGCTGACAATCTACAGGGTACCATGTTGCTAAGCTCTGATGTCCCCTATGTTGGGCTAATTAAATGTATTTCAATTTAAGATATTTTCCATTTGTGATGGGTTCATCAAGACTTAACGCCAATGTAAGTCCAGGGGCATCTCTGTACCATTAGCGTGTATTTCTGTAAGTGACAATTCATGGCAGGAAGCTATGAACTTGTTTTAAGGCTTTCAGAAATCTTTTGCTATTAGTGGAAAGTCTTCTATTCTCATATTTTTGTTAGTTTTCTTTGCATTTTAGTGAGTTTTTGTTTAATAAGAAAATTTCAGTGATGTGATTTGCACATAATGGGTCTGATTATCTTATCTTCAGTGGATTTTTTAATATAAACTGAACTTTGCCCCACTTGATGTTTCTTGCCTTGAATTTTACTTTTTTAATATTAACATTCTTACTTTTAATTTTTATCTATTGTATTTGTTCATGTATTTTGTTATCCTTGAGGGTGACTCTTGAATACATAAATGCCTCCTATTTGGCTCATTTTTTGTTTCGTATTTTGTATTCAATATAATAAGATGCAATTTTTTAAAAATTAGCTTTCTTTTTTGATTTTAAGTTAAACATGAGAAATTCATAATTCTATCTCTAAGTTTGGCAGGCTTTATCAAATATTTCTAAGGAGTTTTGGTAATGTTTGATCCCATTTAGAGAAGATTTAACACTTTCAGGTATTTAAAACTGCATTTATGTATTTGGTTTTTTAAAGTATTTCAGTTGACTGAATGAACAACCTAAATTTCTAAGTATACAGATAAAAAACCCAAGGTTTATATTTGTAAATACTACTTGTTTTGGTTGCTAACATTGTGCTTAAACTTTAGTTAGATTTCAAATTAAAAATTTAAATCTAAACTGCTTACTCAACTTAATATGTTAAGTTGACAATTTTACACATTTAAATTGAAGTTACAAGGTTATAATAGACCAATATTAATTGATTTTTGAATAAGCCCTCAGACAAAATTAACTTCAACGTACAAGTACACAAAATACTAAACATTCACAGATACCTTCTTACCATAAAAATACTATGGTTTTTATTCTCTTAGGCTTTCCATATTTAATTTGAAATTTTCCTGGATAGAAACACATATATCTATAAAGGATACCCGTTTCCACGGCCATTAACTGAAACTCCTTAATCGTAAATCTTTCTAACTGAAAGGTATGAACCCACTCATTCATTCTGGGTAACAGATTACTTATAACTACAGGTCTTGACTACATGTGAGAGCCACACCTGCCTGTGGACATCCAGAATGATATCTCTCGTTGCCCTGGCTACCAGATGACACCTGCAACTCCTTGGGTAGCCACCATTTGAAATTAAAAATTGAATAATAAAATTTTATTTGTCTTTTTGCACATGTAGCCCACGACCCGTTTGAAATGTTATCTGCCTTATGATTTTCCTTATATATTTTTATTTTTTACATTACAAACCATATAAATATTCTATAATTTTCCTCTAGCAATCTGGAAATATTTGTCCTATTTTTATTTGACCTGTGATTATCTTTAAGTTTTACCTTCCCTCTGACACACACACACACACACACACACACACACACACACACAAATGCGCATATGCAAAACATGATTTTCTCTGTAATAAATAGTATCTAAGGACTCTTGAATTAGATAAGAAAGAGTATGTATTACTTTTTCCTTTTCCTTTTCCTCACCCATTTCCCAGCTTTTGTTGTTATATGGGAATCTGGGTTCAGAATGTTATTAGTGACAATAATAGCAATAGTAGCAGTATAGTCCAGACATTGACATTTCCCAATTTTCATATTTCATTGGCAATGTAGTGGAAACTTGCAAAGAGGGAAGGCTAGATATGTGTGCTGCATCAACCATTTTACCAGAAATCCCATTTTAAGACTCTTAATATGTAGCGCCAAATCACTTTCCAAAAAAGTTACACTGACACAAGCCTCATCCGGCATGGACAAGTAGGTAGAGCTTTTACCTACTTGATAGATGGAAATGGTATTTGATTATGATTTCCCTTTGTTCATCTGGGGGGGTGGGGAATGAAGCCATCAGGAACTATAATTCCAGTGTTGCTCTTTGTATGTTGAGGTTGTGGTCACTTATAAAGGAGTCTTTGTAAATTGAATAGATTTGGATTCGGGAAATACTCTGTAAATGTTACTAATTAATTCCCTAAGTGATTATTTTATTATCTTTTCTGTCAAGTACATTTCTGGGTATATACAGCCAGAAAAAAAATATACAAAGATGACAGTTGTTTTTAATATCAAGAATCCACATACTCTTTCTTAGTCGTGGAGCATTGGCACTGTGCTATATGAATTCTCATAAGGTAAATAAATTAGTTAATCAGTAAGTCCATGTTAATAGAAAACTACAATCACAATAACTAATTTGTAAGACCTGCAGCACTGGCAAATATTATGATAAGATATGCTGGCGTAATGATGCTCTGCAAATAGGTTCTGATTTGCAAGACTAACCAACACAACAGCATCCATTTCATGTGAAACACTCATATCAGAAATGGTGACTGGAGTGATTGAAAGTCATTCACTCAAAACTAATAAATAAACACACTTGTCTCCCTAATAATACTGGATAGTCATACTCGATTTAGCAGTGTTCCCTGGCATTATTCTTGATCATCAGCAGAAGTAACTTGGAATAAAATTTAGCTACCAATTTCCTTGACACATAGAGGGGGATGCATATATTTATTTATGAATAGTAAAGGTGGGAATAGCATTTGAAACAGAAGGAATGGCACGAGCAAACGGAGAAGTACAATGAGGACCCAGGAGCAAGAAGCTGGCCAATACCACTTTGTGCCTGTGAAGCACGTAAGAGGCTCCTTGCCATGGCTTCTTTCAATTTGAGAACTGTGACTACAAAGTCAGCCTTTACTTTTTTGTCTTTAAGCCAGGTGTGAATAAGAATTCCAGAGAGAAAAATATCATGATGTAACTTCATCCAGAAACAATGCAAACATGGCTTACTGAAGGCAACGACACATTTTTGCCCATGTAAGAGTTTCACAGATGTGCATTCACCTACTTTAAACAAGCTGTAGTGCAACCCAGCTGAAACTGGGCGCTGACATTGATGATGACATTGACTCTGTGCCAGACCCATGCATCACCTCATTTCATCCTTATAGCAACCCTACCAAATAGCTCCTCTCATTTTCCCCATTTTAGAGATAAGAAGTTAACCAAAGTCATGCAGCTAAGAAACAAGAAACCCAGAATCTGAACCCATGCTGCTTAATACTAGAACCCATGCTTTTAACCATTGCTCTGAGGATAATAATGATGATGGTATCTTTGGAACATCACAGATATACTTTGCTTTGCCATCGCTGTAGAGCTAAATATAAAAAGTTTCTTGTGCCTAACCAGGAGTTGTTAGTGATGCTGTTCTCTTTCTCTCTCTCTCTCTCTCTCTCTCTCTCTCTCTCTTGCTCTCTCTCTTCTCCCCACTTCATCCAAGCTCAGGGCCATTGTCCTGAATCTGTGGCCTTACAATCCCTTCCATTTCATGACCACAAATTGTGATGTCCAAAATGCAGAAATAGGACTTTATAGCAAAATCTTCTAGAAAAAGATTTTTTTTTTTACTCAAACACAAATACCTATAATAATGGCAAAGGAAAAGCAGGAAATTATGGGTAAAGTAAATTGCTTTTTTTTTTATAAACACTATTTTTTTCAAGGTCTTGTCAGTGTAAAAGCCCCTCTTTCAAATCACTAAAGTCCCTTCACCCTCTTTTTAATTTTGCCCTTTCAGTCCTTCTCCTCCTACTTCATCAAAAGTCAAAGTTACAAAAACACCTAAATTAACCCCTTTCCCACGACATTATCATTTCTAGTTTCCAGGAGTTATTAAGCAACCCCAAATCCAGACTGCCAGTGATAAAAGAAGAGGAATAGAGGGCATGGTAAATGAGAGACAGATATGAAGGGAAATGCCACTGAAATGACAAAGGCAGCATGTTGGCAGACAGAGGGCTGATTTCCTTATTCCATAAAGAGCTCTTCAACCCCATAAAAATAACACTGATGGCCCAGCAGAGAGACTGGCAAAGGACACGAACAGGCTGTTCACATCAAAAGAAAATGAAGTGGTTTTTAATCATTTGAAAGGATACTCAACCTCAGTGATAATTAAAAGAAATGCAAATTAAAATAATAAGATACAATATTTAGCTTTCAGGTTTGGGGAGAAAACAAACCTAGTTGTGGGGAAACAGTCACACTCATAATGTCTTATTTGGAGCACAACTTAGCAATACTCATCTAAATTCCAAGTATACGTGCCCTATGACCCAGTAATTTTACTTCTAGGAATATGCACACTTTCAGGGACCCTTGCACCATTGACCTAGTGATATTAAAAGCAGTATTACTTAAAGAAGCAAATCCCTGGGAATTTCCCAAATGCCCTTCAGTTCATACTAAACCCATTAAAATACCTCCAGGTGGGCCACAGGAGGAACTGGTCAAAGTGAGCAGCTAGATGGAGAGAACGGGATAAGGGACAGAAACAGTGGATAATTTTCACTGCATACATTTCTGTACTTTTGAGGTTTTTTAAAAAAAAGAACATATGTGAAATAAATAAACCCACTAAAGCAAACATTTTATAAATGCTTCTGGAAGTTTGGAGGAGAAAACCAAAGAGAAAAAGCCATGAAATTTTCATTTTTCTTCATGGAACAGACAGTTCCAAGCATTGTAAAGATATAGAAATGATATGGAAAAAAGTGTTAGTATCTTATGTTAAATTTGTTGTGCTTGCTCTGTTTCATAGTCTGTATGATACTCTCCTTAAAAAGGTATCTTGCCTATCATAATGTTAATAGCACTTCCATGTTGTAATGTTAGAATTTACATGGTAATGATAATTTAATAGTGGTAAAAGAGATTCTTTAAATCATTTAACTCACAAAGAAGTTATAATCATTAGCATTCTTCAGGCTGTCTTCCATATGATCAAGAACATTTTTCAATTTCCAAAACACTAACCTTTCAAAACCTTGGTGAAAGCTTCCCTGGTTAAGGCCATCACAGCTCAGGCTCCATATTCTTATCTCCATTACTATGCAACACAAGACTAGTGGTCTTATAAATTCCTCATGTTTGCCAAACACATTACATGGAAGATCATAGTGTTAATTTGGAAAGGGAAACAGTTTTATGGCATCTAAAGGACTGAAAAAATTACCTCTAATCCTTTTGGGAATCAAAGAGGCAATAAAGTGAAATTGAGTGCAGAAAGACTCACATTGTAAATCCATTTACTACCAAGCCTTGTTTACACAAGGATTTATTCGTGCCAGTAACTAGTCACCAGAGCTTAATAGCATGACTTTACCAGAATTTCATTTAAAGAAGTGTCTGATATTTTTTTCACAAATAGTGTTCAGCTGATTAAAGCCTAATTACACACATTGAATTAAAGGTGTGAGTACATAATAAAATGTTCCAGCTAAAAGGAATCTGTGCTGGTGTTTGATTTCCAGCTAGTAATTTGGCTGGAATAAAATGGAAACAAGAAAGCAGAATTGTTTAAAAGGTGCAACATGCATTTCTAAACTGGAAAAAGAAATAGACAAATATACTGTACAATTTTAAATGGGACATGCTGAAACCTAAAACAGCTTTTTCTATAACCCACCACTTATAATAATAATACAAACCACACTCACAGAAGCCAACAGCCAGAAAAAAACATATTTCCATTTTAACGCCTTGAGATGATCAAAGCATCAGCTTAATATAATCAGCTGAAATCCATTTACCCGTGAGCTGGCTGCTGTGCTCAGGGACTGCTTTCCTTTCCAGCCCTATCTATTCTGGAACAGGTGCTATAGTAGTAAATTAATTAGTCTGCAGAGAAGCACCTTGTTCTCCATCTCCACAGGCCTCTTGTGGGTCAGGGCCTTGAGGACTTCGCCATCTGGGCAGAGTTTCCCCCAGAGAAACAATCAAAGCCCACAGATTGCAGCCTACAGAGGAAGGTTCAGATGACAATTAACCTTATTAGGCCTCATTTTTTACAGTTTATAGTGTGTCAACATGTTGGCTCCATAAATAATCTGCTACATCAAATAGGTGAAGAAAATGACTCTCCTCTTGTTAAAAGTTTTAAATCCCTCTGAAGAAAGAAGCAAAAATATTTAAGAGAAATTATGTCATTTATAAATAGACAAATGATAAGATTATTGAAAAAAGAAGCTAGATATGCCTTACAAAAAGTTTATTTATTTATTAAAAAAAAAAACTATCATCCACTTCTGCTGAATGTAAATCTGTGGGTGGGGAGGGCTTTAGTTTCTTTTCTAGGTCTTCCAGATTTTTCTCTCTCAGGCATACTATCTCTTATGGATGTCGTCCTATAACTTAAGAAATACATGTTTCTTTTTAAAAAATTATACTTTTGCTCCTTTCCCCAATCACAGCTAGGCACATAAGATCCTGTTGTCCTGGGAATACAAAATAAAGCCAATCAAGACAATTAACATCCACAGCTTGTTACAAAATCAACAGATATTTAAGCCTACATTTTAAATCAGAGTTAGCTTAATTAAACACTTCACAGATGACTTTGCAGCCGATCACAAAAAATGCCCACTTAAAAGAAATCTTTACACATAATATAAAAGAGTTTGCTAACAAAATATCACAAAGATTCATGTGAGAAGAGTCTGACAGTTCTTATTTATCTGTTTCTTAATTGTTGACAGGGTTTACTGGGAGTCACCCTCTCTTTCAATTCTACGACATAACTTAGAGTTAAGGTTTTAAACTTGGGAAAAGATATGCCCTCCTGTTGTCTTCTCCCTCTTTTGTAGCTTCCTTAGATAGCTACAATGGGCCTCCCAAGCCTCCACTGGGTTAATGATGTGTTTGGAAGCTCTTTGACAGTGTGAGCAGCTTTGTCTTGTCATATATCCCCTGTGCTGATTCACGTGGAAGTCGAAAGTATTTGCAAACTCAAACTGTTTGACAGGAACGCATTTGATTCTGCCTACAGACAGTTCTATGGAATTAGAAGTGATGAAGGAAGAAGAAACTTTTCCTAAAACATAGCTTTTGTAGCTTTTAAGATAGCAGCAAATATGATACTGATATTCTCATTCAAAATAAATTTGCACTAAAGTTACCTTCAGAATTTGGAAGCAATGTGTTTGGGTTGGAGTTTCTTCAGTTATTCTGTAATGCTTTTTAAGATCAAAGTACAATGGAACTGAGACAATGAAAACTTCTATTTATCCTTCTAGTTTGGGTCAGAGGAAAACAGAAAAATAAGCATAAAGGGATTACCTTAATCTATGAACACTGTTATTTAATATATTCCTTTTGTTATTAAATACATATTTGTCATTGATTAATATGTATTAACTTACATCAAACCTTATTACAATTGTTCTTTTACTCTCATGGTCAGTTTTACTATTAGTTATTACTTATTACAATTGTTCAATTTATTATCATTATTACATATTTGCAAGCATAGATGTGATAGAAAGCTCAGAGTCATTCCTTAACAGAAATATTGAGACCCTGAAGGTGGAAGTGGATCAAGAAGTTAAGGCATCTTGGCATTGACAAGGCAGGAAGAGCCTCTGACAAAACAGTGCCCTCTAGTGGACATACAAACACCTGGTGTGAGCAAGTCTCTCCCATCAAGTGGGGTCAGGAGTTGGGAATCTGGTGCCTAATGACATTTTACTATCATTGGACATTAGGAGCAACATATAAGGTAATCTCAAAGGCAAGATGGGCACGCTTCACCCGCGCAGTAAGCATTTGTTGAGGGTCTATCACGTGCCAGCACTGGCGCTGTATGTACGGAATACCAAGGTGGATAGAACAGAATCCATGCCTTCTAGCCCCTCATAGATAACATGATCACAACAGAGGAAAGAAAGCAAGGGAGGAAGAGAGGTAGAAACACTGGAAAGGAAAACAGACCTTCAAAAGGGAAAAAAGAGCATTTTCATATGGGCTCTTGCTGAAAATGTTAAACCCAAGCAACCCAAGCAACCAGCCAAACACTAGCAGTTCTTGAGCACCTACGATATGTTCACCTCCAAAATGAACTGTTAGAGCAGAAGACAGAATCATACATACTCTGTTCTCCACAGTCCAGGGCCTTTCTGCATCACTGCCTAACATCTTGATACCAGAGAGGTCAGGGTTTGTGCAACTTGCTGGATCCTTGGGAGGATGAGAAGGGACATTTCAGAGTCCTCTATTCTCCCCAAGACACTCTTTCCCATGAGGTCATTCCATGGACTTCTGGCAGAAGTATAAGAGTTGTGATGGGTTGGCGTGAGAGGATCAACCTCAAACTTGAGAATGTGAGTCATCACAAATTGGACATTCAATCTAAAGCATGGATGACTAGGTCCCATCAGCGTTACTCATATTCTACTCACACCTATAAAACTCATCATAGTAATATGTACCTTGATGCAGGGTCACACACACGTGTGTTTTTATACATCATGTAGATCCAGAAGCCCATGGTATTCCAGGAAACTGAAAACAATGCAGTTGCTTTGGTGAACAATTAAAAAAAAAAAAGACACTGGTCCAAGAGAATCAGTGAGAAAAGAAGTGACAAATGCAACTGGTAAAAATTTTGTCTCTAATCCTCCAAGATAAGAGTTTTCTTTAAACCTTACTCTCATTAACTATCCCACCTCCAGTGTGACTTGCTGAGCCCTATGTTCACTTCCCTTATAGCATCTGTTATGATACGGTGCAGTTTGTTTATGTGCCAGCTTTTACCAGACAAACTTCTCAAACTCATTATAGCCAGGGACACATCACTTATCACTGTATCCTTACTTTTCTGCTATTCCTAGAAAGATGCCTAGCACAAAATAGTCACTCAATTAATATTCACTGGCTGATTTACTACTCAAAATAATTAAATACTTTGAAAGGAATATATCATTACCTAGATTTCACTGAATAAGTAGTATAAGATAGTTTATATATAAGAAAATTTAAATGTGAAATTATCTAATAAAAATTATAACTTTGCCAACAAAACTGTTTAAAAAATACATTAAAAATTTACAAAAACTTGCAAAAATAAACAAAAAAAAAGACAATTTTGTCAGAACTGCAGGGAGCCCAGCATTATAGGAAGGTACATGACTGCAAATATATGGCTGAGTTTTAGAGAAAAGCAATGTAGATGGACATTGTTTAGACCCTGACCTAAGAATTTTATTGGTGGAGATTATATCATAACAGAATACCTCAAAAAGATGAAGAAAAATGAACATGGAAGATTGTTCTCAATACCTCTCAGTGTTAGAGAAAAGCAAGAAATAAAGATTGAAAGGATAGAAGAGAGAAAGAAAAGTAGGAAGGAAAGTGAAATTTTAAAATGAAAAAAGAGAAAGAAAAGAAGGAAGGAAACATAAAAGGGAAGAGGAGGGAAATAGAGAAGGAAAAAATAGAAATAAGATAAATGCCCAAGAATAAGGAAATAGATAAGCAAACTGACATAGCAAATTAGGAGATTGTACATAAGTAATGAGAGACAAATATGTATGCAGATGCTTAGAGGACATACACACGCATTACAACATAAATAGATATGCACATACATCAGCATTTATTGGTCATTATATATGGGTCAGGCACTGTGTCAGGCTGTCACTACATTCAATCCTTGTAAACACCCTGACTGGCAGATTACTTTGCAGTTTCTCATAGCTTAAACTTGTACAAATAGACTTATTTCAAAAAAGCAGAATATCCATTTAACAGAATTGTAAATTATATTTTATGTATAGTTATATAAATATTTAGAATACAACGCCCATTTAAAATTCCTATCCAGTAGAAATAATAAATATTAATTACAGCTTCTAATTTGACTGGATCCTTATCCAGAGTTAGGGGGAACTAGAACATCAGACCACTGTTTAAAAAGATGAATCTTATAAAGAAAATTGTTTCTACTCTACTATATGAAGATTCACATTTTTGGGGGGGAAGGGCTGTTGTGAGAGCTCAACCTTCATTTCTGAAAGTCTTCCGGGCTCCCCCAACAGAAAGAAATCCCAAACTGTCTCCATTAACTGCTGATCATAGCATGAGGTGAAGGACAATCATGCAAACTGAGAATATTTAAATATTCTCTCTGCATAAAAGCTGTTTAGCTACTGAAATCATTTTCTCTTGCTGTCCCTGAACTAAAGAAGTGGATCGATCAGCAGGGGAGGTGAGCAGATGCAGCTGGAGAGGAAGGGAGGTTCGGGGGAGTCGCATTTGAACAGCCATGGGGGATAAGACACGACAGAGAAGAGTTCACAGAAGCAGCTGGACGAGTGCAGCAACAGAGGGAAGGGACTCAGCAAGGCAAAAGCAAGAGACAAGACGTGCTCATAGAAGCTCACAGCTTGCAATATGCCCTAAATGTCTGCACAGAGTGAGGAAGACACTCCCAAGGGGATTTAAGTCATTTCCTCTTTCCCATTACAGCCTGTAGAAAAATTTAACACACATTTCAATCTTCCATTTGCCCTTTTTGAACATTCATGGCCTCTGTGTTCAAGGCCCACCCAAGATATATAACTCTACTGACCATTCTCATATTATATCTTCATTTCCCAAAAGGTAAAGCCATTCATCTATAGGAAGCCATGCCTACGCAAAGTGTCAAGGAACACCCAGTATTCTTCTTTATAAGCATCAGGCACTCATTCTCCACCCTCTCCCTCACATCCCCCACAGGTGAAGCCAACATCTGGCTTCCTGCCATTTGAAGAAATCCAAATGACCAACAGGACTCTTGCAAGAGAATTCCTGGCCAATAGGGAGACTAGAACACAATGAGCAAATATGAGTGAAAAACAAGTCAACACTCTTCAGAAGACTTTTATAGAAAAACTAGCTCTCTACAAAAAAAGCTGAATGCCCTGTATTTTCGAATGCCATTGTTTATAAAACACATTAAACTTCTTTATCATTAATATTGTAACTAAGCAAAGAACAAAATCACACCTTATGGAAAGCTTCATTTTATCCCTAGGGATAACCCTGGAAAGACAATGATAATCTTTTGGCTTAATACAGGTCTTTACATTCTACTGGAAATTAGTACATGTTTTATATTTATTACCTTCTTTAATTTTTAAAGGCTGGTTTTTGGGAGTGCTTTTGCATACCATCTCTAAATTCCATTTTAAGAAATAGATGACATTCTTTAAAATAATTATCACTGGCACATTCCTGCATTAAAAATGAGCACTATGCTGAGTCTTGAGTCTAAAGCTTTTCTCATTCCTCACGGCCTCTTCAGCACCTAGGACAGTGTCACACTTTCACCATACCTAGGTATTTGAAGTACAGTGTTGAGGGTGATGACCTCACTGTGGAACTTTTACATATTTCAGGAGAAATAAAAAGAGCTAGACTTCAAGATATAGGCATAAGGTAAAATCCCCCCTTTAAAAATATTTAAGTAGCAAGCTATTATGCTGGTCTATTTTAATTATAGGACTTTGTGCCACTCTCAAGTAATGCTAGCATGAACAGCACATACCCTAACATAAATACAAGTTAATTTTCAGGTAGCCTTTCTCCAAGTAATTTTATATGAATATACCATTATTTTACCTTTCCTTCCATTGCTTCCTTTTACAAATCACAAATGAAAAAAGAAGATGAGGGGAAAAGAACAGAGATAGGAGTTGATATTTATTGTGTATTTTAAGTGTGCTTGAAAAGTACTGGTACTTTATTCACAGTACTTTTTATAATAATCTTGAGAGACAGGGATTCTTCTCTAAATAAAGAAACTGAAATTCTGAAACCCTAAGTGACTGATCTAAGAGGACCAGTTGATTTAAGAGCCTCTGTTAATCAGGACTTAGAATTATGAGTCTGTGTGTTTATGATTACTGAATATCTCTCTTTTCTTCCCTCCTTCCTTCCCTCACTCCCTTTGTCTCTCTCCTTCCTATACAAACACACAGAAAGACAGACACACAAGAGGAGTGAAAATGAGAACTACAATAAAACACTGAATGCTGAAAGGCAGCACACAATGTTGTCTGGATGGCAGAGATAAACATAAAATCTTGTATATAACACATTGTCTCATGAAAACCAGGTTCAGAAACTGTCTTGAGAAGGCTTGAAGGTCTTCTTTAGATGGAGCCATTAAAATGTAGAGCTCTTAGGTGCTGGGTGAGATGGTACCCAACAGGTAGGTTTTGGTCTAACTGCTCAATGCATAGAAGTACACGATTCATTTCCTTGACTTCTCCAACTGGTTATCACACCCTCCCTTTGAACTCCTTAAGAATTTTTTTTGACGGTACTGGGATTTGAACTCAAGGCCTCATACTTGCTTGGTGGGCATGCTCCCACTTGAGCCACTCAGCTAGCTTAAGGATTTTAATTAAATGTCTATATAAGCTTTGTCATGTTTCATCACATGGCAGCCTCTCCTAGGAGTTCTAAACCTATAATTCACAGTGCCCTCCCCCGCCAAAGAAAACCACGTGCAAATGCATTTTTAATTGTGCACGTGCACATTTTTCTGAGATGTTTTATAACTTTCTCCAACTTTTCAAAACAATATGCAATTGTCAAAAGTGATCCAGAAGCACTGCTCTGAGTTCTGAGGCCAATCTCTGTACCTGTGGTTACCTACATGTCTGACGAATAAATGAGTGAATGGCATTTCATGGGACTCTAGAAGAAAATATATGGCCATCTCTATGCTCTTCGACCTCTAAGAGTTCTTAGATATTAATAGTTCTGTTTTGGCAATGGCTCAGCATGGGGTTGAGTGGGTAGGCTTTGGAGCCTAAGGTTATATATTCTGGGTGCCACTACTTCCAAGCTGGATGACTTTGACCAAGCCATTTAGGTCCCCAAGCCTCAGTTTCTTCTCCTCTGAAATGAAGCTTATAATAATAATAAGACCTACCTAATATATCTGATATAGTCCAGTAATGAAGAAATGTGCCTAGCACATGATGGCACACACCTGTGATTATTATGTGGAAACAACATTGATGGCAGCGGTGACTATAACCACAGAGCCCCCCTGATTACTCCCTTATATATCTGGAGCATAAATCTAGGTAGTATTAATGCCACAGTAAAGCAAAGTCTAAATCTATTCACTCCACACATATTATTTGCAGAGCACCTAAAATGGCCTGGCATAGTAAGGCACAGAATGAAATTCTCACTCACAAAAAATAGAAACAAAAAGGTAAAAATTAAAATACCATACTTGAACTTTTGGGGGTTGTGGCTGAGAACTTTTACTTAGTGTTGGATTTCTTTGAAGTATTTTCTTTAACTCCTCCAGGACATTATGACAGACAACATTGGCTTTGCTGAAACGTTTCTTACAGGGATGAAGAAACAGAGAGATGCTGTCACAGATAGTTCAGAGAGGTGCATTTCCTTTCTAGTGGGGTTCTTACTGGGAGAAATGGCTTGGGCCTATCCTTGAAAATTGCAGCTGGCTTCCTTTGAGAAGAGTGTTTTTAGCTCATTGGGCAACATTTTTACTGCTATGTGACTTTTTCCTAATTGTTCTATATGATTTTAATTCTATAACATTTTAGGGTAATTGTGCTAACAAAGAATATAAAAATAAGTAAATAAACACTCTTGCTAGCTTAAACAATTTAATACCAGCTATTATTACAAGCGTAATATACTAAAAATCTGCAAGCTGAATTATATGTTTTATTAAGTAAGCAAAAGATTTTAACCCGGTGATATAAGCCTGAATGCATGCATATTTGTACATAATTATGTGTGCACACTAGGTCTACTTAAATCTACACAAATCCATACTGAAGATGTTATGTGTTCTAGCCTAACAAACCAAAAAACCCATTTAGCAAGCAATTAATTTAAGGACAAAAAAAATGCATATATTGCAAACACTTTTGTAAGAATCAGACAGCCTCAGATCCATGATAACTAACAACACAGGAATGCAGTGAATTCTGTTGCTGCATTCTCCTTTTAATGGCTCCTCCTCACTGGATGCTGACTGATTCATCAGGCCCTCCTGCAGCAGGATAGGAATTGACTGACACATGGCCCAAGGAGAGCTCCATTGGGAGGTCTCCTGGGTCTGGGGATCAGTGGGCTTAAAATATTAGGATTTGATAGAGTTAACACTTGCCCTTGAGCAGATGGTTTCGAACATTCTGTCAACACGGCTAGTGATTACTGCAAACAGATTCCTTGTCCCAGAGGAATGGGAGTGAAGTGCTTTCTAGCTCTGAGCCTCATCTAAGAGGTGTAAAGCATGTCATTCCAGGGTCTTCTCTCAACTGTGAGAAGTGCAAATGGCTCCCACACGATGCAGCACAACCATGACTTAATCAACAGCCTTTGCCAGAGTCTGGAGGTGGAGTGTGGGAGAGGATTGTGGCTGAATTTAAACTTAACCTAAATCTTCCTGTTTTGTGTCACTGGAACACTTTGGGTTTATGGATTTCTTTTTACAACCTGCCAGAATGAGGATTAACAGTAGCAAAGCCTCCAGTGAGTGTAAGCTAAGTGAGAAGCGAGCAGAGACTATAGAAAAAAGTTGATTTAAAGTTTCCAAAGTAGACATTAACACAACTACCACTATTTTATTATTATTATTATCATCATCATCATCATCATCATCATCATGGTAATAGGGGTTTGAACTCAGGGCCTTGTGTTTGTTAGGCAGGTGCTCTACCACTTGAGCCACTCCACCAACCATATTTATCATTTTTTATTATTTTTCTGAGACAGGGTTTTACTACGTAGCTCAGGCTGGTCCCGAACTCCTGTCTCAGGAGTAGCTGGGGCTACAGATGTGTGACACTATGCCTAGCTCAGTGCTTATTTTTAATCTTGGTAAATTCTTTTTAGGGAGAAATAACTTTTTAAATGAAAAGTATTATGTACTCATTTTGAATGCAGGATTATAAGAATTAGGAAATGAAGTAGTGACTGATGGAAGATCATGGAACCAACCTGGTAGCTTCTCATTCTACAGTGAAACAAACCAGAGGACATAGCCACTGTCACATCACTTCCCAGTCAGTATTTATGAAAGTCCTGCTCTCTGCCTGGTCCTGTTTTGTGAGGAATGCCATCAACTAAATGAAATGATCTCTAAAATAAGAGTAGCCACAGGGTCCTGCACTCCCAGGACCTTTGTGATAGGAGGAGCTGGTATGGGACCTTCCACTCACAACAATGACAATGTCACTATTAGAAAATAAGGCACAAGAGCATCTCCAGCTGCACCTGGTGAAGAAGGTCATCGTTAGATGCTTGCTGCTTGGTCCTACAACTCATCTGCAGTGAGGGACCCTGAGCTGCCTCTCACCCTAACTCGGAGGGAAAGAACTCGCAGGACAACCAACCTTGCCAAGTCCAGCATGCAGAGAAGGATTTTTTTTTTTTCCTTCTGGAGAAAAGTAAGGGAAGTGTGTGACAGGCAGGCAAAGCTTTGAGATTCACAGATCCAGACCCTGGCTCTCATGCTAAAGGTTTCTAACCTCCCCGTTCATTATATCATCTTGCTGCCATGCTCTGAACACCTGCACTATTAAATTCTTTTCTTGGATTTTTTTTAATAAGAAAAAATTAACAAAGTAAAATTTGTTGACAGTGTTCACAGTCAACGCAGTGGGTGTTCCACCTATGCGCTGTCACATTTTTCATGTTCATTTCTGCAGGTGCTAAATACATGCTGACAACAACATATGTTACCAATCTTAAATGTTTTTTTTTTTTTAAACTCGTAATTAAGGAGTGCTCACAGCTTGAAAAAAAAATAATACAGGTGAAAGCTGCCTCTGCCCAAAGATTTCTTCTTATTTATTTTTCCTCTGCCAGTTAGGTAGTTTTGAATGCAGCATGTACAGAAAAGTAAGTTCTTAAAAATATTATCTATATAAATAGTAGACAGAAAACAAATTTGTAGCAATGCTAAAAGCACTTGAGCTCACTTCTCCCCTAGAAAACCTATTTATTCCTTCCTGAATTTTTTCATTTTTTTTCTTAACTCTACATTTCTCTTGCTCCTTTTAATAATGCATTTAGGGTTTCTGGAAAAATCACAAAACAAAAGAATCTATTATGCTATACAAACTTCAAAGTTGTCTAGAAACATTTCTAAGTGGAATGTAAGTCTTTGATCCTTTAGTTGCTTTCTGACTATACAAGATCACTTATGCACAGTTACATAATTAGAAGGAAATCATTATAATTTTATCCCTATGAATTTCAGAGATGATTTCTTTTTATTGGCCATTAGGACATTTGATAACAACTTCCAGATTCCTCCTCTGGGACCAATGAGGGGTGATTGATAATGTTTTCAAAATGAGTATGAGGCATTTCTTTGACAACTGATAGGAAAGAACTTAGAAGTGTTCCCCAAATGTGATGTGGTATCGAAATCAGCAGGGCACCCAGTCTCCTTCCTTTTCTGCCCTACACCTCCCCTAATGGCAGGCAACTGACCACCCTCAATACACTTATAAAGAATTTGCTCTTTCTTCCCCAGGGTCTTCACACACACAAGCTGAGGCCAAGATCCTCACACACACACACACACACACACACACACACACACACACACACACACTCCCTTTTTTAAAATTTTTTTTTGGGAGGGAGGATAAGAATGGATTTTTTAAATTGTTGTGCTGGGGGTATATTTTGGCATTTACAAAAGTTCTTACAATATATAATACTTGAATTAACCCCCTCCATCATTCTCCTTTATTCCCCTCCCCTCATTCCTGGAATAGTTTCAACAGATCTCATTTTTCCGTTTACATACATGTGTACACAGTATTTGCACCTTATTCATCCTCTTACACCCTTTCCCCACATCCTCTCCTTCCCACTGGTACCAACCCCCTCCCCCACAGGACCTATTCCACCTCCCTGCTCTCTGATTCTGCAAAAGAAAAAAAATGACATTTTTGTTTATATAAGATAGCTATACAGGGAGTTTCCTTGTGACATTTCCACGTATATATGTATTTTAACCCGAACTGGTTCATCTCCTCTATTTTTCTCTTTTCTACCTTAGTCTCCTTCTTATGGTGATTTCAACAGTTTTTAAAATTCTGTATTTATTTTTATATATGTTCATCTTCTTAACTTCCTTCTTTTACTCTCCCTCTCTCGTATTCAACCTCCCCTTAGTGTGACCTGTTTTTCATAATATTGCTCATATTTGTATTAGGTCTATATTCCACAGATGAGAGAAAATATGTGACATTTGACCTTCTGAGCCTGGTTAACTTCACTTAAGACGAAGTTCTCCAGTTTCATGTATTTACCTGCAAATGACAAAATTTCATTCTTCTTTGTGGCTGAATAAAATTCCATTGTATATAAATAGCACATTTTCTTAATGCATTCATCAGTAGTGGGGCATCTTGGCTGTTTCCATAGCTTAGTTATTGTGAATAGTGCTGCGGTAAACATGGGTGTGCAGGTGCCTTTGTTGTAAGCTGACTTAACATTTCTTCGGGTATATCCCCAGGAGTGGAATTGCTGGATCATGTGGCAGTTCTATTTTTAGTTTTTTGAGGAGCCTCCAAATGCTTTCCATAGTGGTTGTACTAATTTACATTCCCACCAGCAGTGTATGAGTGTTCCTTTTCCTCCATATCCTCACCAACACTTGTTGTTGTTTGTGTTCTTGATGGTAGCCATTCTAGCAGGAGTTGAGGTGGAATTGATTTGCATTTCCTTTATGGTCAAAGGCCTTTCTTGAACACTCTATGCAATGTCATTTTACTCCAGGACTCAGACAATTAACCTTGCTTTGTGTATTTTGAGGCAGTTGTCATTATTTTATCTTTTTTTTAAACAAAAACATTTATTGTTTCTCTACTCAAAGTAAACTCCATGAGATTAGGCATGGTGCATCTGCCTACTTCACATCTAGTACAGAGCCTGGCACAAGGTAGATATTAATAATTATTTGTTGAATAAATTGACACCTTGTTTAAGAAAGATACAGATATCTATGCAACATTTTCTGTATCATGAACATGTTGATTCAGTTAGTCTCAGGTAAAGCCAAAAGTAGTAAATAGCTCAGGAGCTTTATCTGTACTGGGGTTTGAACTCAGGGCCTTGAGTTTGTGAGGCAGGTGATCTCCCAGTTGAGCCACTTCCCCACACCTCAGCTAGTTTGGATGTACAGGCAAATGTGTGACATACTCGCTCAGTGCCTTGCCACTATGCATGGCCCAAGGACCAGAAGCAAAGGCATCATCAGGGAGCTTGTGAGGAAGGTACGACCTCTGGCCCATCCCAGGCCTGCTGAATCACAACCTCCATTAGCGAGATCCCGGATGATCTATTCACTAATTAAGGTGTGAGAAGCACTTCCCAGCTACATGCATTTCTAGACTAACTCTCTCACCAATGCAGTACACAAGTGGAGGCATCAGTACAGAGACCCTCCTGAGCCCTGGCAGTAGCAATATGAGCTCTCTGACTGAAATTATCAGCTCCATTTACCACACTGCCCCAAGTGAACATCTAACTTCTAGATCAGCATTTCTTATAGTGTTGTCTCTAGACCAGTAGCATTAGTATCACTTAGAAATTTAGTAGAAATACAAATTTTTGGGCCCACTTCAGACCTACTGAATTAGAAGCTCTGAGTGGGGCCCAACAATCTGCCTTTAGACAGCATTTCCATTGCTCTACACCAAAATGTCTTACAGTCACCTGGAGAAGATTTAGAAATCTCAATGTTTGGGGCGCACCCAGATCAAATTAAAAAAGAATTTCTGCATGTGGCACACAAGTTTCAATAAACTTTAAACCTTTTTAGTTGTTTCTGATGCAGTCAAGACTGCAAGCCACTAGTCAAACCAGATCTACTTGGCTGCTAAGCAGTTGTCACTAAAAGAAATAAAAATCACTTAACTAAAGTGATACATTATATGAAATGCATTGTTAGGCAATTTCCTCATTATGAGAACATCAGAGTGTGCTTACACAAATCTAGATGGTATAAGTCAATCACCCAAACTGGCCTCTTAATGCAACAAACATGAGGTGATAGGGCAGTGTAACATGGCATTCTGCTTTACAATAAACTTTCAGAAGTAGAAGGAATACACTGTAACACAACAATAAAAAGCACAGTATAGTCAATAAACAGCAACATAGTCACTTACTGCTATCTAGTGTGATGCACTGTATGTAGCTGTATGTGCTATACTTTTATTCAACTGATATCCACTATCAGTAGGTTTGTTTACACCAGGATGGACATGAACATGTAAGTAATGTGTTGCAATAGGACGTTAAGACAGCTACCATGTCATTAGAAGACAGGAATTTTTCAGCTTCATTATAATCTTACAGGTCTGGGGTGGGACAGAGAATTGCTGCTGGTCCAGTGAATACACTCTGAGAACCAGTGCTCTGCAGTAATAGTCTCCAAGATAATCCAAAGAAATTCAGTTTAAAGCAAGGACACATCTGATTTTGGTGAATTCTGTTCAGGCACAAACACAGCAGTCAACTTTTTTCAGACTGGGGTTAGTTTTCACTGTTTTATTCCTCAGGTGACATCCCCAGCATACTGTGAAGGACTGCTTTCTCATGATTGGAGACTGCATTCCAGTGTCTTCCCATTAACCTGAGGGCTCACTCTGATTTATCCTTCTTTAGCCTCTGGCTACAGCACACACATTATACAGGATCTTGTTAGGACTCATATCACAGGCTTAGCTGAGGTAGATTACATGTGTCTCCTAGACTTTCTGACCTAGTTCTGAACAGCCTAAATGAAACACTTCCAACATGGTCTGGCTATAGACATCATAGATCACTAAGAGCCACTTGAAGTCAATAGGTCCAGTACTTTTGATTAGTGTAAACTGTTCCTCCTCCAAAATCTTAGTCAGGAATCAGAAAGAGTATACTCTCTGAACACTAGGGGGATAGTTGAGAATCGGGTGGGCATGGCCTCAGATCATGACTCTGATCCTTGCTTGAATCAATTTGTTATATCGCTTGCATCTCTGCTACTGATTTGTGAAACAGCTCATGAGTCAGACAATCCTTGGTTCAAATCCCTTCCCAGTCACTTATTAACCAGGTACCCCAGAGGAAGTTATTCCTCGTTTGCATTTTGGTTATGTCCTAATGATATTACTGGCCCTTGGAGTTGAGTTATTCTATGTAAAGCATACAGAATACGTGACTTATGTTTATAAATTGCAATTTATAAATTTTTGCCTTTAAGGTGCTCAGATCTTCAGCTCCTCTATGTATGTTCACTCTTTTACTTTCCAATTACCAACTAGTGGACTATAACTCTCTACTTCCTCAGCCCTCACTCATGGCTTGATCTCAGTTACTGGTTATGGCTCCCATTATTTCACTCTTCACTAGTAGAGTCATTGTATATGGATTATCTCATTTAATCCTTCAAACAAATTCAAGCAGTATATTAATATATTCTTAAATTATAAATGAATCAATTTAAGCCCAGATACAATTACTTTGTATCTTCTTCAAAGATACAACGTAATTGGGAAATTGGGATTAAAACCAAAGAAGATCTGACTTTCCAGGTTACTAATGTGCTATCAGAAAACAAACCCAATGGCTTTTTTCTGGATTCTCATTCTTCTTGGTCTCCCTGGGTCATTAAAGACACTGACCACTCTCTCCCAAATAGACTCTTCTCTGAGCATTTTACAGCATTATCCTGTTCTTTTGCTTGCCTTTTTAAATACCTTCTTATATCTCCAAGTCAGGATTCTAAACTTTGACCTCTCTCCTAAATGCCAGACCTTCATTTCCAGTTTGCCTACTGGGTATCTCTAGAAGGATTTGACCAGAAATTGAAAAGCAGTATGCTTCCTGCTAGGTAATCTTCTTCCTTATTTATTTTTATTAATAGCATCACCATACCCTTAGGTACCCAGGTTGAAAACCCCAGAAGCATTCAATTACATGGAACTTCTACTTGGTTATTGTCACTAATTTCACTCTGTGCACAAACACATCCTCTATAACACACCTCTCTGCCACTTCTCAGCAGCAACATGACCAGCGAAAATTATAAATAACCACTATGTCCTTCCTGTTTTCCTCAGAACCAAATGGCAAATTAGCCATAATCTTTTGTTGATTTAGACCTTTAGATATGCTTTGTGTATATTTTTGAAACAAGATTTCACTACATAGCCCAGGCTGGTTCTTGAACTTACAATCCTCCTGCCTCAGCCTCTGCGATTACAGGTGTGTCCCACCATACCTGGTTTCTGTGCTCTATTTTTGAGTTTAAGAAAAACCATATAGGAAATTATCTCCTCACAAAAAGTTACTCATGCAGTCACCAAAATATAGCGTGGAGTCCTCCTACCAGGTGCTAGTTGGTAATAACAGCTGGGAGAATGGAACTCATAATACATAGCACCTTAATAAAATGTATCATGTGTATTTGTCCAGTGTTAATCCAGTCTTAAATAATTATTTCCAAATAATTATTTGGAAAAACTCATGCAGTGATGGTGAATGAAATACAAAATCTCTAAGATCTAAGAGCATCAAGATTCAGCTTGAAATTGAGGCATATGAAATACAATCTATTTTAATCATCAGAACTGATTAATGACAGTTATTCTGCAAGCCATAATTAAGGCTTAGGGTCTCAATTTCCTTCCTTTAACTGATACCTAAAATCACAGCACTTTCTAAATAAGCTATTTACTATTTCCATATAGGAGTTTCTCCTCTTATTTAACAATAATCACAACACATCCTCAGAGCATGCAGTGAAGTCTTGAGAGAGTTTAAGTTAAAAAAATCTCTCCTACGCTCATATGGACAACCTCTGAAACCTATAGCCAAAAATCACTCACTTCTGGCCAGCCCCAGGTTCTAGGAGGCCAGCTGTACAATTAAACCCACTTTACTTGCCTACATTATATACTACAGGGAAGTGAGGATGCAGACTATACACGAGGTGTAATTCACCAATGATATATAACAGGTTTTTAGGAGCCCAAACTAAATTACCTGGAATTTTGCCAAACTCAAAAAGGGAAAAAAAAAAAGCCATAACAATCTTCTTTCTGCTAAGAATAATTACGTGAAATGTTCCCAGTAGGGTTGCCACCTTATTAAGTACCCAATTGTGACCCGTGGCTGCTAGGGACTGGCTAACAACATGATGAATGCTTTGTACAAGATCTATAGGAAGGACAAGCAAAGTTAAAGGGATATGTTATTTGGAAACATAAATGCAGCTCAAGTTCAGGGGCTTCTGATGAAAGCATGTCTTTAACCATAATTATTAGGCATTACCACATTTCAACAATGCTGAGGACTGGCCATCACTAATTTCATTCTTCTATAATCTCTGTCTAGCTACTCTAAAGAACAAAATAAAGAAAAAAGATACAACAAATTTAATTATTTTAATATTGTTTAAAGAATCAAATGTCAATCACTATAAACATCCTTTACAAACTACAGTCTCCTTTAATTTAATTCACATCATTCTGCAAAAATAAGCCAGTATTCTAGTCACCACAAAGGGTTAAAACACAGATGCTGTGAATGAAACGTATAATCCTTAAGGCCTTAGAGCATTAAGACATATCTGCTCCTTAGGGTCCATCTTTGTCCATAATCAATTTCTTCCCTTGGAGAACATTAATTGTCTCTAATGATAGCTTTCCATCAATACATCCTTGATCTTAAAAGGCCTGTACAGCTTTTTCCTTTATTCAATCAAATCATCTCTACAATTGCCCCCCTTTAGTAAGATAATACCTTTTAAGCCTTGTATTTTAATATAAAAAATAAGAGGTAGCTGCAAATTCTAATGGAAGTGCTAACATTTGAGAACCAGGATGATGGCTTCCATTATCCTAAATAATGTTTGAAGATTACAGAAAGCACTGTGTTTCAAAAGGTGGAAACTAATCCACCACTTTCAAATTATTCCTTGTATAAAAATCTGTTCTGACATTAGGATTTTTTTTGCCCCACTGACGGCACTCTATATTTAAATATTTGAATATGAAAGATAATTTTTCAGCTCTGAAAAGGCAAATAATTGCTATTTATAAGGACAAAATGCTGAACAATTCTTAGAATTGATGATTTTAAACACCAAAGCCCTTTATTTTGTTATTCTCCTGATAAGCCATTCCTATACTCTTCACTCAAACCACCACAACCCTAATCAGTAGACACTAAAATTATTTAATTTCATGAGAGAGAGAAAGTGAGAGAGACTTCATCTGTTTGTGACCCACTAATGTGTCTTGCTTTCCCGACCCATTTGCCTTCCTGGAACCTGCTTCTCTAAAGGTGTGGAAATTCCCTTCCTTCCTTCCTTCCTTCTTTTCTTCCTTCCCTCTTTCCTCTTTCCTTTTCTTTCTTTTTCTTTCTTTCCTTCTGTGTTCCCTCCCTTCCTCCCTCTCCTCTTTCTCTCTTTCTCTCATTCTCTTTCTTTCTCTCCCTTCCTTCCTTCCTTCCTTCCTTCCTTCCTTCCTTCCTCCCTCCTTCCCTCCCTCCTTTCTTTCCTTTCTTTCATGCCACTATGCTGATTTGTTTCTATTTAATATCTAGATTACCAGGACAAATCTGTGTTTCTATCTATGGACTAAAACAGTTTCTGCAGAGATTACCCTAATATTTATAAAAGGTAAAGAAACTTGAGAAGAGACACTGATAAGACAAAAGCTGTCTATCCTACAGAATTCATTCTTTGAGTAATTTCTATATTCAATAAGAACATAGCAACATTTCCATGCTGCATATAAAGTATCATTCCTATCACTGCAAGATTAGGAAGCCCTCTTCACTGGTGTCCACAGCTTACATATGTTCTTTTTCCCTTACAAAAAAATCTGCCAGCATTTTGGAAATAGATGAAGAGAATCTACGGAATGTAATTAACTGCAAAGCCCAGGTGATTAAAAAAACTGATTAAAGGGAAATAACACACACACAACAAAGAAAAGAATTCATTCACTGAAAAAAAAGAGGAAGTAGAGGGGAGACAAACAGAAAAATTAGTAGTTTATTTAAGGTTTCTTTAGTTATGTACGATTCTACATACTAAATTTACATCTTACATTAAGATATAAGCAATATTTCATAGATATATTGGCTGTAAAAAGAATGTAAGAGAAATATTAGAATCTGGCATGGGGAGAAAAGGTATATATGAGGTACATAATAACACCCTAACAAATATCAAGCCTAAACAAAACATACACACAAAGTGAGACCAGTTAACAACCAAGATAAGAGATGAAAATTGCCACTGAAGCAGATCAACTTTATTCAATGCCCTGATAAGCACCTATTTGCTCTTCCCCATTATGCTTTCTTAGTATTTATAAATTATCATTTAATTATGCTGGCAAGTGGTAATTGTCAAATAAAGCTCAGATAGGCATAAGCCCTCAGGCTGCACATGACAGAAAAATATCTGTTAGAGCTTGGCTGATTCATACGCTTAGGAAATAATTTCCTTTCTTCTTTTTTATCCTTGCCAACAAATTGTATGAACTGGCACTTTGTGCTTTGTAGGCATTTTGAAGTCTATGCAGATTATAGAAAAGAAAAATTAGTTGTTTCAATATCTTCTATTTCTAAATTATTCTACTGATTTAAGACACGACGTACTGAGAGAACAAAAGAGTGCCAAAGATCAAGAAATTCAAACCTTTCTCTTCTTATGGTTTATGCTCAGGGTCATTTTCAATTGAGGAAATCAAGATTTGGAGAATTATTTTACATATTGTATAATGGATTTTACATAAAGTAAGAATTGGAACATGACATTCATCCCATTAGGAGAGATACAGAAATCTCTTTCTCCTTAAGTCTCTTACTACTTATGTTTAATTAGTACCCATCCACCTCACCCCTTTTGTATTATTATAAAAAAAATTTTCCAGCTAGTTACAGCACTTTGGCTGTGAAATATAAACACAAATAAAGGATTATAATGCTTATAAAAAGATAAGTTGAACATCAAGAGGCCATTTAATTTACATCTAATATTTAGACAGAATGTTCCATTTTGGTTATTTGTAGACCCACTTGTGAATGAATTTTATTTACAAAACTGAGCAGCAAAGACAGAAAATATTCTCCCCACCCCCTTGCTTGAAAGAGGTAGGGGTGGGAAACCAAAACCCTGTGTGTGTGTGTGTGTGTGTGTGTGTGTGTGAATAATCTAAACAAGTTCAAGTTCCCGCTGTAAGCAAAGATCATCAGCCTCTTCTCTTGTAGTTCCACTTTTCCTTCCCTTCCTCCAGACACCCTAGACTGCTTTCGGGACCACAAATGTACCAAGTTACCTCCTGTGTCACTGTCTTTGTCATTTCACCCCCACTTTCTTCCCTTCCATTCCCCTCAGCCTATGAAGTTGTACCCAATCTACAGATCTTAATTCAAAGATCCTTTCCTTAGCAAAGTTTTTACAATCCCCACTCTCAATTCCAGGCACCATCCACCTGGTGTTGTTATATGCCCTCATAACCCTAACTACAGTTTAAGAAAAAATGATAATAGCAAACATATAGCCTTTATTGTGACAGATTGCTCTGCATTCTAAACAAAACTTCACACTCTTTCTCCACAGCAATCTTGTGAAGGAAAACAGAGACACATCAATATTAAATAACTTCCCAAAGATTCCACACCAGAAGTGGTGGAGCCAGGACTCACCCACATATGAGTCCAGAGTGCATGCTCTTAACTACTACTTTATCTTCCAAATTTATGGTCCAACCACTATGGCCAACTTCTCCAATACCCTGTATTCTGTAAGTTTCATAAAGCCTATGATCATGTGTATTTTGCTCAGGTCTGATCCATAATGTGAATTCAATAAATAATCATTGAATCAATGACTGAACACTCAGCTCAAAATAAACATATGGGTTAAAAGCTGAAGACTGGTGCATATCTCTGAGCTATTTCAGTCACCAACAGTTCCTTCTTTGGAGACCAATCTACTACCTTAATCCAGAGAGATGGCTTGGCCTGGCAGGCAGAACTTCAAAGGTCTTTTCATCAGGGAGTAAGCTACTGTTCTCTTTTCTTTTAAATGGTTTAATTCATTTCATTCTAAAGGCTTTAACAAAAAACCAAAATGTTTTAAGTGACATTGATACTTCAAAACACTATAAACTCTTCAAAAAAAAAAAAAACCAAAAAACAATTCATTTCCACAGATATTTCCTTTTGAGACTGTGTAGGTATTGAGATTAGTAGCATATATTTTAATGTAGATGCAAAACACCCCCCACTCTGAATGCATAAAAAATGGTATATTTAGCATGTTTTGCAGACAGAATATAGGGTGCACTCCAGGGACAATCTGTGTATTGTTAATCCTTATTCACAGTAAACAGTAATGTTAACAATGTGTTGCCAAAATGCATAACTCATATTTGAATATGTAGTCTAGCCTGGAATAATTCACAGGACTCATTGGAAACTTAGCCATTTTCCTGTTTTTGCTTTGTTTGTGCATACTTTGTAGAGCATTTTAGTCCATGATGTGGGCTATTCAGCAACTGATGCAAATTTTCTTTTTAAAAAAGGAAATAAAATGCTTTTTAGTAATCAAAATATAAAAACACATCCAAAGTGGCACTTGGAAAACCGAACATAACTTAACCTCAATTCAGGCAGGCCTTTTAAAATAAGAGATGTCCCTACTTGGCTTATTAATTGGGAACTGCAAGGCTAACCTACATTCATACCTTGGTATTCACAAATACTTCCTTGTACTCAGGAATGGTTTCAGCTACTTATTTATTTCCATGGGCATACTCAAATTCAGTTAAAAACTCTTCTAAAGTGAAGTTGCCATTTTCAAAGAATGTTTTGCATCTTCTGTATGACATTGTTTTGCCACTTACAATCTAGTCCATATATTGTGGTAGCATCAAAGCACTCTCCATTGTAATTAGAAATTTCAACTTTAAAAAAATAAAGCATTGTTTCTCATTTCCATAAAAATAAGACAAAATAAAAATATGCCTCTATTGAAGGTTGAATGAATCAAGGCATAGAAAATCAAGTGAAAGTTAAGTTACTGGCCAATTATAAGTCATATTGCCTTTAAAATAGTTGATTCTTTGTAATAAGAGCTATTTACATGGTTTATCTGGAAGGGTAGTGCAAATCTAATATCAGCCAAGGCATCAACACGTAGGAAAGTTCTTCTTATCTAAAACTCTACTATTTATAAAAGGCAAATAATCTCTTTCCCTCCACCTTTTCTTTATGTGGTTAACAAATAATGTTTTGAATTACCCCAAAATCTGTTATCCAGAGGTATCTTCTGACTCTTCAGAAAAAGAATAAGATATGTTGGTTATATAGTTTGAGGTTTTAATATTATGATTATATTTCAGGACTCTGCATCCTGATCACACATATGTAGGTATGTACTAATTCTTTTCCATTAAACAAAGGGTTCTGGGAACTCATAAGTTGAATTCCTGACTACTTTGTAATATACAGAGAACTTAGTAGATCATCAAAAATCACCAAATAGAATATTGGGGATTTAGTATAAAAGACAGAACTAATGTTTAAAAGAGAAGACAGAATAATTCCACAAACATTCTAATTGACTTTCTAAGCAATGTTCTGTGTGTGTGTGTGTGTGTGTGTGTGTGTGTGTGTAGTTTGAACTTGGGGCCTCATGCTTGCTATAGGCAGGTACTCTACCACTTAAGTCATGCCCCCAGCACCCTGTTTTTTTTTTTTTTGCTTTAGTTAGTTTTCATGTAGGGTCTTGTGTTTTTTTGCCCAGGGCCAGTATCAGACTGCGATCCTCCTACCTAAAGCCTCTCTCCTGCATAGCTGGGATCACAAGCACAGGCCAGTTTACTGATTGAGATGGGGATCTCACTAGCTTTTGCCTGGGATGACTTTGAACTGAGATCCTCCCAATGTCTATTTCCCAAGTAGCTGAGATTTAAGGTGTGAGCCAAAGTGCCTGGCTTTAATGTTCTGTATATCAGTAGAAATGTTATCAAGCCCCCAAATACATGATGCTATACAATTGCTACTCTCCAATTAACATCAAACTTTTAGTACATATCATAGCTACCTATTGGAGGCTAAACAAATGCCTGTTGACTGGCTGTTAAATAAGAACATTCCAGCTCTGACCAGTAGAAATACAGTGTGGACCAGTATGTGTTCTAAATGTTCTAAGAACCATCTTTAAAAAGTAAAAAGAAGATGGGTTCAGTGGCTCATGCCTATAATCCTAGCTTTTAGGATTGGGAGATTAGGAAAATTGTAGTTTAAGGCCAGCCTGGTCACAAAGTTCATGAGACCTCCATTTCAACAAATAACTGGGTGTAGTGGCGCCTGCCTGTCATTTCAGCTATGTAGGGAGCATAAATAGGAGGATCTCAACCCAGGCAGACTGGAGCAAAAATGTGAGACTATCTCAAAAATAATCAAAGCAAAAGGCTGGAGGCATGGCTCAAGTGATAGAGTGCCTCCACAGCAAGCACAAGATCTTGAGTTTACTCCCCCACCCCCAGTACCACCAAAAAAAAGTAAAAAGAAGCAGGTGGAATTGATTCTGATAATATATATTACTTAATCTAGCCGAAGTTTTACCATTTCAATATGAAGTGAATATAACAAATTATTGACACACATGACATTTTACTTTTATTCAAAATCAAGTGTGCATTTTACATTTATGGAACATCTTGATTTGAATGAGCACCTTTCAAGGACTTAGTGGCCATACATGGCTAGTTCTTATCATTTTAGTCAGCACAGAAAATCCATAAGCTTTTCTGTGCTGTGAGTGAGTTAATCGAGTGAGTATTTTCTCTCTTCTCATGGATTAATGTTCTGCTGATAAAAAATAGTGTATTTTCCAATATGTAAAATGTATTCTTTTTGCAATGAATATGTTTGACACATAGAATGGTTACCCCAGCCCCATTAAAAAGAAACATTTATATTTGTCTATATTAGAACTATCTTTAGTAAGTCCACACAATAGTGATTGGTGGTACTTTGCACCAATGCTTCTGAATTTTTCAATGGATTTTGCAACCACACTTGGAAATTAAGATAAACATTTAAAAATTCAGAAAAAAATGTGTGATAAACCTTGTAATTGGGGATCTGAGTTTGAGAAGTATAGTATCTCTTGTTATGATTCACCAAACAAACTCTACAAAGCTCAGAGATGAACCATCTCTAGTCTCCAACTTACTCAATTTTGAAATGCCATACTTATAATCTCTCACTCTCCTTTTAGTCACACACTTAATTAATTAATTATAAAAGATTGACAATTATGCCTCCAGAATGGATTTCATCTTTATTTCCACCTCTGTACTGTCATCCTGTTAGGCTTTTTCATCTGACCTTTCTTGGACTGTAGCCATCTGCAGATTCCTAGTCTTCAGTGTATACAGCACAGTGCTATTAGAGATGTACTTCAATTGGAACACCTCACTCTATTTTCACAGCTGTCTAATGGCCCCTAATGTACATAGGATGAGCCCAAACTCTTTAGTGTACTCATCAGGGCCTCCACAATTTCATTCCAATCTATTTATATTAAATTACTACCTATGACCTATTTCACCTTGAACTTCAGCTCAGTATTCCATTACATACTAAACTTTCTTGGCTCTAGGCACATGCTTGTCTTCCATCCTGGAATGCTTTCCCAATCCGAATTTTCAACTTAATCTTCAAAATTAAACTCAAATCCCATTTCATGAAACTTTTCTAAATCTGCCTATCAATTTAATAAATGTTTTATGACAGCCTTTGTCAAATACTAAACTACATTATGGAAATTTAAAAAATATTTTTCTTTAAAAGTTTCCAAGTAAGTAAGTGATGTTTGTAATATAACAGGATAAATGCTGTAATCAAGATGTGTGCAATGTGTTGCTGAAAGGTCAAAGGAAAAAATTCTGCCTGTGTACAGAGAGCAGACAGAATTTTACACAGGAGTTAATACTTGAGCAGGATCTTGAAAGGAGTAACACTAAATTTCCAGGTAGAGAAATAAGGGAAGAATGTTTCTGGTAGATGAAAAGGACTATTCAAAATGCACAGAAGCATAAAAATATGCACGATTTGGGTGTAGAAGATAGTTTGGTATTACTAAATGAAGAATGATATCCAAAATACTTAATCACTATGGCATGAGTACTGACCAGTCAGAAGTAACAGTGGTCTTACCTGCACATACTAAGTGAATATTTGTTAGAACCAAAGTTGGGTATGCTTGCCACAAGAGGAGTGGCAGGAGGAATAGGGCTATAAGAGACTAGTAGGCCTAGGAAAATGATTTGAAACTATTCCAGTGGAATAGTTTTAGATAAGTAAAAGATATGTAACCAATTATATTTTACAGAACTCAACCAGGCAGCTCTATAGAGAATGACTTGGGAGGGAAAGAAATAAAAGGCTTAGACAATAGTTTGATGATTACAGTAGAACAGGTAAATGAAATGTAGCTGAACTGAACCAGTGGCCGTGAAGACAGAGATAAAAGATCAAGTTTAAGGCATATTTAGGAGATAAAATTCACAGAATTGGGTGAAAATTGAACATGAGGGATAGGAGACTGATAGATAGAGGATATATTTGAGTATTTGAGTTGTCTAGTTTGGAAAACTGATGCACAGTGATGCTGTCAAACCAAACTGAGAATATAAAAAGGATGAATGCTTTTGACTAGAGCAATATGAAGTATCTAAGGAACACTGTCAAATATACCCAGAAGACAGCTATAAACAAGAGACTATAATCCAGAAGAGATGAACATTTGAAAGTCATAGGTCATTATGTGTTGGTTTAATTAAAGAAGATAGATGAGTTTCCAGGGGTAAGGGGAAAAAAGTAAGAAAACGAAATTACTGAAAACACACTCCTAGTGATTATCATTTAAAGAACAGAAAGAAAAATAAACCAGTGTTTTGCCCTGTATTAAGGCTATTTATTGATCTGAAGGGCAGAAATCATATCTTTTTTTAGGGGAGAGGTACCTTTAACCTTCATTAAAACTTTTGGCATCTAATACATTTATGAACATACACAAAAATGTTTGCTGAGTTGAATTGAGCTTCAGCTTCATTGTCGAGCACTTGAATTAGAATAATGTAGCCTACCTCTAAGGGCCAATAGTGAAATTAAATATAATCATGCAAGTGAAAGTACCAAGTTCATAGTTCACAGAGTAGCTCTTTACTTTTGGCTAGAACAGATCATCTCTTTTGGATAAACTATTGGGAAGAAAGAATGATACTTTCCAGAGCTAGAAGTAGAAGATAAGAAATGTCTCAAAAGTGAACCTCATCTTGCAATGAGATTTATAGTAGTATGGCATAAAGTTCTTATGTATGATAGAAAAGGCATCAGTGCCTGTAAAACAGTCATTGAAAGGAGTTTTGTTTTTAATTATAACTGATTGGAACATAATTGTACTCTTTCTTTTCTCTTCCTGTCTTTCGTTTCAGATGAGGGATGGGGTTTTGCTAAGTTGCTCAGGTTGGCCTAGGCTCAAGTGATCCTCAGTCTCCCAAGTAGTTGGGACTATAGGCATGTGCCACCATTGCCCAGCTCAGTTGTGCCCTTTTTCTCAGTAGAGGGACAGATTAGAACTAGAGAATATAAGGACTTAGGTAAGATTGAAGCAAATTAATTGAATGTCAAAATTGTGCACAGCAATGTCCTAAACACTGAGACAAAAAATGCAGAGAATTCTCTGCCTTCACCTGAACCATTGACAAAATTCTAGGCCTTAAGAAAAGCACTGTGATTGTTGAGTAGTTTATTTTGGGGCCAGGGACTGAATTGGTTTGCCTGATATCCTTCAAGAAAAAGTCTTATTCCAATGGAAAAGTCAATTCATTTATCCTGCTATTACATGGAAAAGCTATGAAGAATAATAGTAAGATCATCAAAATCCATAGGTATTTGTTACCTCTAGAGTGTTGTAGTCATATTTAATCATGCAATAAGGAGGAGAATAAGAGCTTTAAAATTTATTTTAAAAAAAGGAAAAGACAGAAGGAAGGAAAGAAAGTGGAGGGAAGAGAGAAAGAAGGAGGGGAAGAGAGAGAGGAGCAGGGAGAAAAGGAGGGAGTGAAAAAGTTAAAAAGCCAAGGTAAGCAGAGACAAAGTAGTTCACACCTATAATCCAAGATATTTGGGAGGCAGAGATTAGGAAGATAGTGATTGGAGGCCATTCTAGGGCAAAACTGTGAGACTGTATCTAAAAAATGACTACAGTAAAAAAGGGCTCAAGTGGTAGAGAAAGTGCAAGGCCCTGAGTTCAATCCCAAGTACCACCACCAATAAAAAAGCAAAGGTGGCATCAACCTAGTACAAGTAAGTAACAAGCTTAGAAAGAAAAAAAAGACAGTGTAGTGGTTTGGATATGCAATGTTCTCCAAAGGCTCAGGTGTTGGAAGGCTGAGCAGTGTTCAGAGGTGGGGATATTGAGAGGTGATTAGATCACAAGAGTGCTAAGCTCATCAATGTATAAACCTATTGATGAGTTCCTAGTTGAATGGACTATTAAGAGGGTCATGGCTGGAGGAGTTAGGTCACTGGGCGCATGCCTTCGAAGAGTATATCTTGTTTCCAGTCTCTTGCTTTGTCTCTGTCTTTGCTTTCTGGGCTCCAAGAGGTGAGCAGCTTTGCTCCCCACCATGGTCCACTCCAGGACGTTCTGCCTCACCACAGCCTAAAAGCAAAGGAGCCAGCTGACATGGGCTAAAACTGTGAGCACAAATAAACCTTTCCTCCTTTAAGTTGTTTTTCTCAGGTATTTTTTGTTGCAGTAACAGAAAGCTGACTAAACCCTCAGTAAAGAGGGCTGCATACAGAAGGATGCTAGCATTGTAACACAGCCATGGGATTTTGCAGTAACAAGATAAGAGATCTGTCCCTGACTCTAGGATTTACCAGCTGATGGATCCTTTTTACCTTTGACTTTTCCAACTTGCAAAATGGGGAAAATACTGGTCATGGAAAGTCATGGTGAGGTTTCTGTGAGGCTCCATGAGATAGGCATGAGGCATTTTCAAGTTGTAGAGCATTATTCCCATCGGGACCCAGGCCACTGGCTGCAACTGCTGTCCATTTGCACTTTGTCAGTGGAAACTTAAGACTGCTCCTCAAAATATCCCAAGAGAAATACGAATGTTTATGGCTCTAAGTTCAAAATCGAGATTAACTCAGAAATAATGGGCCTGTTAGGGACTGTAAGTAGGTTCATTATAATGCTTACAATTTCCCCATATTATGAATATACATTGTATAACATTTGTGGCATAGATTATGAAAACATTTAAGTGCTTTTATTATACACCAACATATTTATTTGTGTGAGTTTTCTTCCAGTCTTTTTTGAAAATGCTCATTATGAAATATTTTTGATATCAACTATATAAAAAGAACTAACAGCACAACCACTACCATATATCTATCTCCAGTTTAAGAAATGAGTTGTAACCACTAAAATTCAAGGCCCCTGGGAGCCTCTCCTCAGTTTCACTATCCACCTCAACATTCAAAACAAGAGTCAGAATTATCCTGAACTGCTAATTTACATATATAGTAATAGCATGTACTTATGGTAAAGTTGTGTTTCAAGATATTTTCTTCAGAATTTACATTCTATCTGCCCCCAAACTATCTGAAATTATAGAAGTGATTTTTTTTGTTTTTTGTTTTTTTTTAATTGTTGTGCTGGGAGTACATTGTGGCATCTCTGAAAGGTCCCATAATATATCAAATATATCATAACTTGAATTCACCCCCTCTATCATTCTTCTTTATCTCTCATCACCCCCATTCCTGGAATAGTTTCAACAGTTCTCATTTTTCCATTTATATACATGTGTACACAGTATTTGCACCAGAAATTATAAAAGTGATCTTAAAGCTCTTCTAATTATTTTATCAATTAATTAAATTAAACAGAGAAGTAAGGCAACTCATCTAGGCTACAAGCTCATTAGCAGCAAGTAAAACTAGGGTCATATTGTACAGAAGGGTTAGATGACAGAAAACCATAGTTTAAGCTCCAGGTTTGCTACTTACAAGCTGGGTGACATTAGTGATATCATTTAAATTGGTAGTCTTAGTTTCCTCACCTTTAAAGTGAATAACTGCCTTGGCTGTAGGGTTATTGTGATGAGAAAATGAGATAATTTATGTGCAATTGTATATCCTAGTCTGTAAATGTTGGCTGCTATTGTCATTAGGAGTAAGGACTCTTGTCACTAAGTCTGAGATGATGGCCTCAGTAAGTCTGGGGCCCAATTCCCATCAGACTCAGGCTATAAACAATGAATTGCTACCTCACAACAACTGCAGTCATTTGTGGTACCCTTAACATATACTGACCCAAGTAATCCTTGCAAAACCCCCAAAAGCCAATATTATTGCTTATTGACAAATAAGAATATTTATTATTTTTCTTGAGGTGAAATAGCTTGCATAAAGTTAGAACCAGAGGTTTGAAAGTTTATCCTCCTACCCTCTGGTAGACACTGCCTCTAGGTTCAAAGATGGCTTGTTGGTTGTTTAATGATCCTTATCCAGTCCTTTGTAACATTAACCTTCTCCCACAAATAAGAACTACACATTTGACTTTTCAGTAAGGTACACCAGATTTACAGGCAAGATTTTTAAAAAATTAATCTGTTTCATCAGCAGGATTTTTGTTTTGCTTTGTCTGAGACAGGGTCTCACTACATAGATCAGACTGGCATCGATCTCACAATCTTCCTACCTCAGCTTCCCATGCTGAGATTACAGGTGTACATCTCCATATCTGGCTGCCATCAGTGTTCCTATGCATTAGGTAACTCTATAAATGAGAAAAAAAAAAACCATGTTTTCTCACTGTTTCAAAGTTCCTTCAAGGAAGGAACTTTAGGAAATGTCCAGATTTCCTCCAGCTTCTGTGTTTTCTTCCATGGAGCAGTTGTATGTTCTAGGTTTTTTGGTTTCAACTGTTGTGGTTGCTGCTCTTGCTTTTGTCCCCAGCCCAGCTTGCAAACTTCACCATTTTGTAAAGAGTAAGACTGAGGCAAAGTCCTAAAATTGATGGCAAATCTAAAACTGGAACAACACATCAGTCTTCTCCAGCCTAGGTCATGCCCTTCTGAGAATATCACATTGTACCTCCAAAGAATATAATAATCAATTCTCACATTTCAAGTACAATGTAATTTTTTGACTTGGTGGTATTCATTGGCACCCTGGCATCACAGCAGTGAGTCAATCTCTATGTAAAGCTCTTAAATAATAGAAGCATTTACCAAAATGACTTATTTTCTGCTAGAGATTAAAAGTAGGGCAAAAATATTCAATTTGGTGGAGGGGGCAAATTCAAGTATGACATATTTGATATATTGTAAGAACTTTTGTAAATGCCACAATGTACCCTTACCCAGCACAACAATTAAAAAAACTCCCCCAAACTCCAAAATAGCAATTCCAAAAAGAAAAAAGCTAGGAATTTGAGGCTTACAGATCAATCCTTTAGAGAGGTCTCCAAGAGTTGAACTAGAAGTCAATTGAGCTCTTATTTACTATAAAACAGATTCATTGTTTTGACAGTAAATACTTGGATTGCATTTTATACATGGAAAAAAGGAGAAGAAAATGTAGGTAAACATGATCTTCCTTGCTCTAACCCCATGTTAACTTTCACCAATCTTTTCATTTCCTCATTGCACACTAAAGTCCTGGAAAGAGTTTTCCCTCAATAAAGAGGGAACTGGCTCTTCAGCCAGTGGCTCTGCTATGTACCTACTAAAGAATTTTAGTTCCATTCCACCAACAGTAACAGAAAAGACATACAAAGAAAGTGAACATTTCTATATATAAAGAGGACAAATTTTAAAATAAACTCAGAGTGCTCCAGAGCCAGAGAAGAAGAGTACCTGCCACTGCTTCTAGGTATTATTCTAAGAGATTTTCATTTTAATATGTTTTCTTAAGTGGGAGAAAGAAGATAGCTTGGGTGAAAAGGATAAGGCAGTTATAGTTATAATATCTGCCTTGACTGTTGTCCTCTATTCCTTTTGGCATAGAGGATCAAAGTTTGGGAACTCTGTTCTGAATTATGTTATCAGAACAAATTCAATCTTCCATTGCAGAATACACTGTGATTTCAGTTCCAATGGTAATCTTATAACAATCCTGGCTTCACTTTTGGGGACCTTAAGTTTTCTAGGAGCAAATGGGGGTGAAGGAATGCAAGTCAGCTATCTCTATGGACAACCTGAATAATTCAGTGATACAAATGCCCAGCAATTAAAACAATTCCAATGGCCTGCATAATACATTGTTTTCTAGTTTCCAAAATGTAGACCCAGTCACTAACAGTAAACACTAGCAGTTTACCTAAAGGGAACATCCTTCTTCCATCACTTGATGAGCAAGTGTAACACATCCTTCTATGAAAGTTTCCAGCAGGATGAGAAAACAGAGAGGTCCCTAAGTCTAGAAAGTCAGCATTTGTCAAAGGCCTAAGATAAACCTACAAGCCACTCTTCCTCAGGCAGACTACAAGAACAATAAAGAAGTTCTAGCAAATTACTATGAAGGTTCAGAGGCAAATGAGATTAAATGAATTTAGAAAATTCCTCAACTATGTTTGTGCAGCTGTGCTCAGATTTACAGTTTGAATAGAACCATTGATGTGTATGTATCTTCTAGCTGTACTATAAAGATACGTTAATTCAGTGGAAACATGCCTTCTTGCTAATATTTTAATAGTAGAGATATGATAATGAACTGTCTTAGAAACTATGCTCAGTGTATCTGTTGTTTTATGTCTCATTTTAAATTGAGCATTAAGGGAATTCAGTGTTTTAATTGTAACTCTTCCAATACATCTGTCTAGAGAGAGGTCTGTTGCCATTTCTTCTTCAGTGAAATTTTTTGTCCCCAAGGAAAGCAGGATTACAATTTTTTCCTAACAGATTGAGTTAGTGTAGTGTATTCTTGCTTATCAAAATATTCATGTAGCTTTTGGATTCTGAGTTGGTGAGTATTTACAATGTGAGGAAAAGCATGACACAGACCATATGATCTCAGTTACCTAAAACGGATCCTTATGTGTACATACAAGATTTAGGCCATTCCAACTGTACTGCTTGTAGCTATGGATGACTTTGTTCTTTGCGAGTTTTTTTTGCTGTAATGCACATTAGCTTAAAAAAAAAAAGGTTATTTTTAAAACCTGGAAAAAAGAAAATTTCCACAGGAATAACAAATATGATCAAGGATAGAAAAAATTAAGGTTAATAATTTTCTCCCTGACAATATTGTCCACACTATTTAGATTAGAGAACCATGAGATATTACATATCTCAAATGTATACAGAATTTTAAGCATGTCAAAATAGATTGTAAATAAATTTTCAGAAACCAGAACCCCTTGGCTCCTATTATTTAAAACTAGGGATGGCAAACAAGAATATCTCAGTTGAGCTCAACCACCGTGAGGACCCATGGAGCAAGAGAGAAAATCGCTAAGGTAACCAGACAGCAGAATGTAATTACCCAAATTGGAATTCAGCCAGGCTGTGCAGGCAATACCCACACTCTTTAGAAAATGTCATAGACTCTTTTAATAACCATGGCAATTTTCTTCCATAAACATGTATTAGTAGGACATATCAGAACAAGAATAAAATATTCTTGTTTTCTACACCCATGAATGGATACACAGCCAGAGCAAAGAAGACAGAATTTAAATATCAGAAACATGGTTATGAACTTGCTTAGCTACAGTGTTTCCAAATGTAATTTCTAAAACTATAGGAAGAGAGACACAGTGCCATGTGTGCAATAGAGTGCAAATATAATTCAACAGAACAGAATTCAAATGAGGTATCTTATATAACTAGTGAAGAATAATGCTAAAATTCTTCATGTTACTAGTTCAGTGTAAACACGGAAATGTACTATTTATACTGGAAAGCTTAATGATGTGTCAGGGATGTGGTAACATATCCTGAACTAAGAATAAAAAAAAGAAAGAAAGAAAAGGAAAAACACTTTAGGTTTTTAATGTCTTCAAAATTTGAAATTGTAATATAGTAAGGTACAGATATTTGTTCATAGAAATAAAATTTTTTATTTCTACTGGTCAAAATGATCTAACCATTTAATTGATTCTACTGAACAAATATTTAATGAGTGCTTAACAGAATTCACAGTTTATAGGCTGATAGACACACGGGAGGGAACCAGATGACTTTCAAGAAGTTAGAAGTGTGTACTATGAGATGCCTGGAAGATAGAATGACCACCAAAATGTAGAAAGAAGCAAAACAAGAGTGACTACTAAAACCCGGTGTCAGCCCTGTTGGTCTTTAGCAAACAGTATTGAACGTGGGTAGATGATGATGACAATATTTAGGGAATATCTACTTGGTGAAGAGCACTTTTGTCTCCTACTTTAAGGAAACAAAACATCCACATGGATCATGGACTCATGCCTCACTCTAGACCACAGCATTATCTCAAATCTGGGCCACCACTTGCTTGCTCAGGTATCTTGGACAAGAGACTTATGTTATGCTGCTTTCATTATTTAGAAAACAAAGATAATTATATTTCTTTTGAAAAGTAAATAGGATTATATGAAATAATTTTTGTAAGACACAGCATAGGGCCTGAAAGGTAATAAGTAAGCAACACAAAATTGCAATGGCTGTGGTGCTCATAAATAGTATCTTTTTCTAAAGATATGATATTAAAATACCTATTGTTATAATTCATCATCAAACTAGAGTTACCCTGTTGATGCAGCTGGTCAGTTAGTTCTGGCCTTTCTTTCTAACTACCTACTGCTGCTTTGCCCACTCTGGTACCTGTTAAGCTGTGCTGTCCCCCAGAGACTGGTAAGGGGGAGCTATCAGACCTCCAGCCTCTGCCCTACTCCCTTCTTTCTTTTCCTGAAGGCCAGAATGTGACGGATTTGATAATTTTTCATTGTATTTCATTATTAAAATAAATCTCATTAAGGTAAATTTTTTTCACATATATGCTTGTATCTCTTTAACCTTCTTTTCTTTTTTCATTACATCTAATTCTTACTCATTTGCTCAGCAACATTTTTATCCTTCACTTTCTCAAGCTCTCTCCCCATGTACCATTGTTGAGTCAAAAAATAATGCTAATTATTATTGATACGACTAATATTAGAGCACAGCTGCCAATGCATTTGGTATCAAGGAAAGGAAAACCATCTCATCACTAAGCTTTCAATCACCGAGTCCTGCAATCTTTTAAGATCTTTCAAGAGCCTGGAAGTTCTCATTTTCTCCCTCTTTTTTTTTTTTTTAATTAACCCCTCTCTTCCCTTGAATCTAGTAACCAAGATAAATAAAATGAATTCTAATTGCATTTTACTGTCTTCTGATTTTGTTTGTTAGTGAAGAATACAGATGACGCCATACTTTGGCAATATTAACTTGAATAAATACTGGTTTTTATTAGATTATACATAATGATAGTTCTATAGAAAAACTTATGCTTTGAATTGTAAATCAATATATAAGCAAATGTGTAAAAGCAAACTTGAAAAGTTGGGGAATATCTATTATTTCAGGAACGTTGCATGATACTAAAATGCATAAAGAGATGTTGATTTGGAACTCACACTGGTGAATTGAATGCTCATGCTGAATAGGGAATTTGCTTTTGACTCTTTATGGAAAATGAATTATAGTATTTTGTCTTGATACTATAGTCAGTTTCCCTCAGAAGGAGTATAGATTATGCAAAACTAATGTGATCTGAGGCAGTAAGCATAAGACTGTGATACATCCTTGCCTTTGAAAAATAGCTGTTAATATCAGTTTAGAAGTATTCCTGAATGGCTGCCAGCTCTCCAAGAGGGCCCCCTTGATGTCCTTAGTGGTTCACTTCTGTTCCTTATTGCTTAACTCTAGGTTTCAGGGTGACAGGTCATATGTGTCTCAATAGTTCAGTAAATAAACAATATTGTGTTCAAAAGCCAATCTAATCAATGACCTTCTGCAAACAATAGGTCTTTCTATTGAAAAACCAGGATTCTGAGTGCCAGTGAGGTGATGAAATGTGCATTTTTGGCTACAGTTGTTACTAGCAGACTTACATGCTAGGAGAATGATTCTGAGAGAGAAGCAGCTTAAATATTCCATTACCAGAGTACGGCCAATGTTAGATAGTCTGTATTTACATTTACATGTAATTGTGTTCAGTTAGCAAACTTGCCATACACTTACGCAACACGTCATTCATAATAAGTTATGCTTGCATGTGAAGCATTATTTTTCTAGACCTTAAGCAAAACAAATAGTGTTTTATTCTCTACTTCCTAATTAGACAATTGTCTGATCTCTTTTTAAAAGGCTTCAACCACTTATATTCATAAAGAATGCCACACAGACAATGCTTATTATGAAAGACACAGTAAATATATAGTCTTGTCCTTCTCAAAAACATATTTTAAACTTACTAGTAGCTAAGTCTCATGCTTTAATTCCATTCAAATCTCCTGTAAAATTTAGTTTTAAATTTGAAAAGGCAAAATGTGAGTCCTTCAGAATGGATTCTGTATTGTTGCTCAGCAGGTATAAAGAATAGAAATCTGAGTTGATTTCACTTGCAAATGATACAAACTTAAAATCAGGCAAAAAAATAGTGGATCTCAAATATCAAAGTTTACTCCTGGGTCTTTCAGAAACTATTTCATTATAAGCCTTCCCACTGGTTTCCTTTTGTAAATGGCGACAAGTTTTCTTCACAATGAAACTACTACAAAGCCATGTCTTTAATTAATGATGGCTGCCCCACACCGTCCTAAAAATTGTTTGTGAGCTAGCTTGTCTTTTCAATATTGGTGATTTGGTCCAGGGAAGCCAAGAAAATTCTGAAATAAATAGTAAAGTTAATAGATCTAGGATTCTTCCCCACAGGTTTCAAGTTAAGCTTATGATTATGATATGGCTTCTTTTGTGCTCTGTGAAATGATTTCAGTTTTTTATTCATGGACCTTAGAAGATGCTCTGTCTTTGAAGTATTCAGTGCAGAAGGGTGAGGAACCAAGTAGACATGGAGTAGGTTTGTGCCCCATGAGGTGTAGAAATTGTTTAATACTTTTTCCAAGAACAATGGTAATTATGCCACAAGATGCAATGCTTGCTTTAGCTGTTCTTAATATTCTAGAGATGGAAGATGACAAAATATAGATGCTGTTTTGATCTATTTACCCAATGAAACTGTAGACTTTGTCACTTCAAACAGATACCCTTTACTTATTGATGTGAATTAAAGACAAAAGAAGCATTTATCACATGTATAAAAATCTTTAGACATAGAACTGCAGTTTTATAGGTCTTAAGCATATGAGCCCCTGTTTCCTCCTTAAACCTTCTGACAACTTTAAGATATTAGTTTTCTAAGGCTGCCATAAAAATGTACAATAGACTGAGTGACTTATACAACAGAAATTTATTTTCTCACAATTCTGGAGGCTAGTAGTCCAAGATCAAGATATCAGCAGGGTTGGTTTCCTCTGAAGCCTCTCTCCTTGGCTAGTGGAGATGCCCATTACCTTAGTCCATTTCTATTCCTATAACAAAATACCTGAGACCAGGTAATTTATGCAGAACATAAATGTATTGCTTACAGTCATGGAAGCTAGCAAGTCCAAGATTAAGGTGCCAGCAGGTTCAGTGTTTAGTGAGAGCTCTTTCCACATACATGGCACTGTCTGAGTTGCTCTCAGATGACAGAAGAACAGATGTACACAGAAAAGGAAGACAATGCTGTGTTCTCAAATGACAGAAGGTAGAAGAGCAAAATGGGCCCACTGTCCCCTCCAGTCATTTTACAAGGTTGTACATTCCATGATTGCTCTGACCTTATGATTTAATCACCTCCTAAAGATCCCACCTCTTAATACTATCATATTGACCATTAGGTTTCAACACATGGATTCTGAGGGGTCACTCAAACCACAGCTGCTGCCTTCTCCTGGTGTTTTCACATGGCTTTCCCTCTGTACATGTCTTTGTCTAAATCTTTTTTTTATATATATATAAGAGCAACTCTTATATTGGATTAAGGTCCACTCATAAGACCTCATTTAAACTTAATAACCTCTTTTAAAAACCCATTCCTAAATATTCTGAGGTACTACAGGTTAGGACTTTAACACACAAATAGAGGACAGACTTCATGGCTTAACCCATAACAATATATAAAAGATAAAAGAGAGATACTGAAGCTTAAATGACTGGAGGTCTCCCCCTCCCCCCGGTATACACTTCGATCTTTCTCTTCTGCCCATCTTCTCCACCCCCATTCCTCCACCATGTTGCCTCTCAGGTACCTTCTAGAAACATTAGAATGCTAAGGGAAATTGTTCAATGATTATTTACTTCCTAAATACTGGTGGATATGTACCATGTACAGCACGCTGTGTACATGGTGTGTAGAATAGTTGAAAAAGTAAATGAAACAAGCCCTGAATTCAAATAGTGTATGTCAAAATAATATCTGAATGGAAGTGAAGAGCGCTAAACACACAGAACCTATCTTCGCATCCATGAGAGAGGCAGCACGGTGCTGTGGAAAGGGCACAGGAAGTCCAGGTATGAACACAGTTTTCCTTTCCTGCCCAACAGGGGAATGCAAGGTTCAAATGAGATAATGAAGATTAAGGAGCATTGCAAATTCAAAAGCATAAGGTACTGTATTAAAAATCATAAAACCAGCTTTCAAAATGCGGCATTGTTTTCTCCTCATTCTCCACCTGAACATTCTACAGGCTAATTGCCTGTATTATTACAAGTCACCTTACTTAATCAAATTTAAATGTTCAGCCTCCAGTTAATTGAAGGCTCTGTAGCTGTAACCAAATGTGATGGGTTATTACTCACTTGATAATTTGGAGGACTGATTAATCAAGCCCGAGATGAATTTTCTTTTTTCCAAAATAATCCCTTTATTTCCCCCTATATCCTCCAGTGTGTTTTGCAGTTTTATGTAAATAATATTTAGTTTTTGTACACGGAATTGACATTCTTCCTTTCAATGTACTCCATGATCCCTCACTGCCCCTCTCTGAAGCTTTATTTATAACTTATTGTCCACCTTCTATATAGCCAGGTCACCTGGCTGAGTCATGGTCTTATAATTTACCACATGACCTAAAACTCTCCTTGGGGGACTAAGTTCTTAACCCTTGCTAGACTTAGAGATTCAGGTCTCCACAGGAAGTAAGATTTCCATGTTTATTCTCCAGAATCTCCTACGTCTTTCTCCTGGGCCACCTAAAGAAATGGCTATTACCTACAACATCACCAGCTCCTGTTCTGTTTACTTCAAGTTCCCACAAAAGATGGGGGTGGGGAGTGGTGGAGGGAGGGAGGCTCTTCTTTTCCCTGTTTTCTAATGGCTGCTTTTCTTCCTTTTTTTTGATTCACTAAAATATTGCTGGGAGAAAAAGTCATCATCTTCTTAATTTGGCAAGCAAAACACAAGGGACAAGGACAGGTGAAATGTGGATGTGTACTTGCGTCAGACATATTTCCTGCTGTCCAGAACTCACAGTCATGTATAAGAAAAAACGTGTAAACAAGTAATGACAATGCAAAGGAGGAAGGAATGGTTTGCAGAGGTGGAAGCAAGAGCGAAGGTGACATTCTTTGTTACTGAGGAATCAAGAACTGTCTTGGGATTGATGTGATGTTGGAGCTGGGCCTTACAGAAAATGACTTGAAAAGAAGGGCATTACAAGGAAGAAGGGCTCAAGCTGGCATAAAACCTGGCATTTTGGAGTCCAGACCTATACAACTGGAGGGAGTGGACAGTGCTGTATAATGCTGAAAAGAAGTCAGAGCCTGAAGGCTTTTTGCATGCCAGATATGCTCACTGGTAACATGCCTATTGTATGGCTCAGACACCAGCAATCCCAGCAATGTTGCCACACTTCTTGTCATAACCGAGGAAGAAAAAGCCCAAATGGAGTCTGTTTTAATACTTTGTCTTAACAGGAGGACTATAAATGAGTTATTACTCATTCTCTTAAAAGGAAAAAATGACATCTTTATATACCTTTAGCTCATCTGAGTCTTAAAGCAAACAAAAGTTAAATATCCCCATAAGATTATTAAAATTCAATTTTGTCTTATATTAGCTACAGAATAATGAGTTGATCAGCCTTTACAACGGTTCTCAAGTATCACACAGGCTTGGTCCTAGGTCCCTGGTTTTCTTTCTGTTTCACTGTTTAGTCAAACATCTATTTCACAGTTCAGCTCTCATGACTCTCACCTTGTCATTTCTAGCACAAACTTCACCTTCCCTCCAATTGCATATTTCCAGTGCTTAGCGTTGACGACTACGTGACTGTTGGTTCTCACATGCCATTCTCTACATCCATTCTTAACCTTCTTTCTCTAATTCAGCTTCTTCTCCATTTTCCTCTCCTTTTCAGTGTTTTAGACATTCTTCTATACTTTACTAGCTATTTAAAATCTCAAAATCATTTTTGATTCACCTCATTCCTGATATCTTATCAAACTAAAAATCCAATCAATTTTCATCTCAACCTCCTTTTGTCCCTTTTTTCACAGTCTTTGAGACTGGATCATTGGGACAGTTTTCTCATTGGCTTCGCTGACTCTAATCCAACCTGAACATGGCTGCCAAACTAATCTTCTTTAATATATCACTTTCATCATGCTGATTCCCTGCTCAATAGTCTTAGATAGTTCTCTATTTCAGATTCAACCCAAATAGACTGAAAGCTCACTAGGAAATTTCACAGATGATCTCTTCCCTGAGTGGTTCATATTATTATCTCAGTTGTTCCGATGATGACAATTGAGGTGCCAAAATTTAACTTGCTGAAGGCTAATAATTAGTAGAGCCAGGATTGCAACCCAGTCCTTAAAGTCCTGGTCCAGTGCTTCACCTAAACAGAAATTTATAGCTCCTGTGTTTGGATTTTAAGAATCGTCATAATATCTATTTTGCCTCATTTAACCAATTTCATTTTTTTCTAACTGCCCAGTATAGCTTTCCCCAGCCTTGGCTCTTCATTATCTCTCCATTTGCCTATTTCATCCCTGCTTCTCCATGGCTGTTCTTGGACAAACTCCAGCCACCCCCAACCTCTGTGGCTAAGTACCTTAAGCTCCAGAGGGGGCTCCCATGTTGCCTCTGACAGTACCAGCCTTCTTCAATTGCATTCCAGAGTACTTTTGTTTTAGCACGGTGGCTCATGGCTGAAGGATAAGCCTCATGGGATAGGCTAGAGAAGGAGAAGAATTCATGGTCTGTGGATACCTATGTGTACTATGGCATATAATAAGTCATATGCCACTCACATGTATTTGCTTCTATTTTCTATAAGTAGGTTCTGTTGTGATAAATAAAATACACATTAACTTAAAAATAATTCATGGTTGTCTTTGCCATCATGTAACTTCCCAATTACAAGTACTAAACATATGTCAGCTATTCCACAAAGTTTGTGAAACATCTGACCTTATAAAGAAATCCTTAATCTTAATAATTTGGAAACCACTTAAATACGTACAGCCATGTTTATCTGCCATTGCACATTTCCTTTAATCTATAACCTCCCCTCTTCTCAGGCCCTTAAAGAGCTTCTTATGAGATAGGGAAAAGCTAGAGCATTCTCCTAAATACTGTCGTACCTCACCCAGCTCTGAATACATGGTGGGTATTCAACAAATACTTGTTATAAACTTCCCACAGCTAATAAAGTATGATGGTATAACTTAAAGAAATTCAGTCTTATCTGCTAAATAACAGGCTGAGAAAAAGGATGATTCTACAGCTTATTGAGATGCCCAGCACACTGAAGCTCTTCACACTTTGTTCCAGTCATGGCCATCTTACATGGGTTTTGGTGAAAGCTTTGATTATCACTTTTTATTGAAAAATGAGAGACTGTTGGAACATGGATTGGTACACGGATCATGACAGTGGCTCGTCCTGTAAATATCAGTTAAATATCTCACTTCTATTTATAAAACAAAAATCAGAGATAACCTTAAAAGAAATCATTTGACTGCCCCAATCCCACATAAGGAATTAATTAAGGGGTGATGAAAAACATCTTGATGGTTCAAGATATCTCAGCTCTCAAATTTAGTTACAGTATTAAATTATAGCCTGTATACCAACCACAAGATATAGTATCTTTGGGTTGAAGATCAAAGGAGTATTCTAGTGCCTGGAATAGGCAGAAGAATTCTAAAGAAAGAATAATGGTTCACTATACAGCATTGTTAATGAATAAAATTGTTCATAAACTAGATTTCTCAAATAGTGGAAGTTTACTCATTTACAGCTTTCAAATATTTTATGCTAAAAATTTATATAAATGTTTTTTGCTAGGCATTATGGCACATTCTTTTAATCCTACCTGCTTGGGTGGCGAAAGCAAGAGGATAACAAGTTTGAGGCCAGGATGGGCAAAGTTAGTGAGATCCTATCTCAAAAAAAAAAAAAAAAAAAAAACCAGCAGGGCTGGGGGCATAGCTCAAGTGACAGAGCACATGCCTATGATTACTAAGGCTCCAAGTTCAATTCCCAGTACCACAAAAAAGTTTTTAAAATTTATTCCAAACTTTTTGATTTGTATTAAATACATGATATTGAAAATAACTCTTCTTTCTGCTCATCATATTTAATATCAAAAATTTGTTTTGCAAAACACAGGTACATAACAGTTTTTTGATCTTTAACATTAAATGATTCCAAACTACCACATACTTTGAGTTTGGTAGGATTAAAAAAATCATACTGAAACAACTTTAGACTTATCATAAAAGTTTCAAGGAACTATAGCGTCTCCACATAAACCCCTCAGTCACTTCCTTCTATTGCTGTTATCTTATGTAACCTGATATAATCATCAAAACCAATCAATTAACTCTCATACAATACTATTAACTAAACTTCAGACTTGTATTCAAATTTCATCAGTTGTTTACTAAAGTTCTTTTTCTGTTTTGGATTTAACCCAGAACTCAGAGTTTAATATTTTTGTTTTGTTTTGTCTCCTAGTTTCCTTCAATTTCAGACAGATCCTCAGTTTCTACAAGCACCTGTCACTCTTGATGAGTACTGGCTTGTTACTTTATAGACTGCTATTCAATTTTCTTAACTTTTTCAATGATTGTATTGAAGTCTTATAATTTTGTCAAAAAAGAGAAAAACAAGGAAGTTTATGCCCTTTCTTTGGTATATGTGGTATGTCTTTTTTCTGGTGATAACCTTGATCACATTGTTAAGATGGTGTTGGCTAGGATATTCTATGTTGCTATTTTCTCTCTGCAGTGGACAAATATTCCTCTGATTTATTAATACAATCTTGCCAACTCTGTTTTCAGAATGAATCATCAGATATTACTCCTCAAGCTTGCCACTGGTAAGTTGCCTTTCTATTCTGTTGTAGGCTTAAAGTAAAAAAAAAAAAAAGATTGGTTAGAATTCTTTTCAAAGTTTAAAAATGTGAGTTCTGAGCAAGGCTTTATTACAGACTTTTCAATGTTTTTTCCATGCTTAGACATCCTTTGTGGTTATATTCATGTTCTCAGTTTTGAGATTTTTAAATCTAGAATCCATACATTGTTCATAATGTCTAATGAGTAGTCCTTCCCCAGTGAAGCATTATCTTTGTGGCATCTCTTTATCAGTTGAAGATAACTGAAAACTGAGAAATGGAATCATCTCAAGTTGACTTACTAAGAGCTTATTTCTAGCTCAGCAAGAGAATTTTTCTTCCATCTTTCTTTTCCAGTGGGTGGGATGTGAAATAGAAACAAAGGGAGTTTGGTAGTGTTTAATTTAATGATACTTAGTATATTGGATGTAAAGATGAGAATTTAATGCAATACTCATAATGTCTTGATGATATGAATGTTAATTGTTCTCTCCATAGCTCTAAACATCAGGCTTCCAAGCCCAAGTTACCAAAACTGATGAACCAACAAAACAATCTCATCTTCATATTTCATCTCCTAAATGCCATACACTTTATGAAAAAGTCTTACTGAAAATGTCTACACTATGCCATCAGACCACCCCCCACCTCTGTTTCTATGGAAGGATTTCCCTAAAACCATTCCAAAAAGGAAACTGTGTACTTTAATTTCCCAATATTTCAGAGAATGGACCTTTTTAACTATGTGCCTCGTATAAAAGATCAACAGCTAGGGGTAGTGGTGCATGCTACTAACAGCTACTCTTGCAGAGGCAGGAGGATTGCAAGTTGGAGCCAGAACAGGCAAAGGTAACAAGACCCTTTCTCAAATACTCAAGGGCTAAGGGCATGGCTCAAGTGTTAAAAGCACATGCTTAGCACAAGGGTTCAATCTCTAGTACTGCAAAAAATAAAAGAGAAAAAGAACTATGCAAATTAAATGTATTCCCACCTATATTAAGACATAAAATACAGAATATGTTTATCACATGTTTAAGATGTGTTTATATATTTCTACTGTTTTACTTTGATGAGGAAGGATCTAGCCCATTCTTCCTGTTTTATACAAACTTAACAGAAACATTTCTCAAACAGCAAGTCCTGAAAAATGTGATTCATGGTTCTCTATCTCCCTTGTGCATGGCTCCTAAAAATGATTGAATCACTGCTATTCTGTTGTTTAATCTGATAATTAGGCAAGCACTAAATCTTACATTGGAGCAGAAAATGTTAACACACATTGAGAAACCAAAAAGCACAGGACTATAATCTGTATGATAAAATGCATTACTCTGTTTAAAAGGATTGTTTTACAGATGCAATTAACAATCAGCGATCATACAGTTTAGACCGGTGTTTTGATGCCATCTGTTGGAATAAGTCCTCTCACTCTCTGGAATGAAGCTGTAATTTTCAGTTTACAGTTTCATTAGGCAACATCCAAGTATAACAGTCACCAAAAGAAGACAGATCCTAAACACTTTCAGTTTTATAGTCTTCCATAAACAATTAAGTATATTGCTGAAATTTTCACAAGATAGGAAATTTAGAAACCTAGCATCAAGACCACAATTACTGTTTTATATTGCAGTCTTAAAATATCATCAAGTTTAAATGTCCATGATGGTTTTCTAATTTTAGTTTTGATATTTAAAATGTGATTTCCTTCCTTTTGGTCTATTTTTTATTTTTATTAACTTAGAAAATCATTTCCCCATATCTAAGTAAGATTTAACACAATGCTAACAGGGAAAATTAACAACCTGTCCATTAGAACACATTCCTGTTTGTTGTTATTAGCTTATTAAATGCCAGCTCAAATCTTTGGGGGTTTTTAATACACTAGGGGGTGCTAGTTCTCTACATGTACACATTTACAAAGCAAAACTTTTTCCACAATTAATTTTTGGGAACTATAAAAATTAACTTCATATTCTAAGAGAGTAAATAAGGTGCATGCTACATATGAAGAAAGCAACAAAAAAGGTACGGAGGCAAAGCTCATTAAATTTCACTAAGAATTAAGCAGCAAGAGTCCAAGTAGGATAGAATTTTACTTTGCAAGAAGGTAGTATCAATTCAGTCTTATTTCATGCTTCAGACATTAGTTGCTAGTATCAAACAAAGCTTGAAAGAAAGCCAGAGCTTTTTAAAAAGTAAAGTATTGGACCTGAATTTCTTTCTGCTATCTATTATGTCTGTGTTGCTGCAAAAGAAATACAAAGCAAAGCCACCAGAGAGAAGAGGTTTCCTTACTAAATTTAGACAACTTATTTGAGATTCCCATCCTTTGATATGCCATTCAAACAGTCCCAAATGACAAGAAGTCACCATTAAGATCTGAACTTAAGCTCTACAGTAGCCTAGTAAATTGCCTCAAGTAACTAATGGCTCTCTCTGTTGGGTCTTGGAACATTTGCATGATGAAAGTACACACACACACACACACACACACACACACACACACACACACACACCCAGTGTAAGGACAGAAACAGTTTTACTTTTTATGTTTTTAAAGAACAGGATCAATTCAACAGGGACATTATCACAGATTCCATTATGTGGATAGTTTGCATGTGGGAGGAGTATATTTTTCCTTTCCTTCTTTTGGGTGTTTAGTTTTCCTTCCTCAAAAAGACTAAGAAATAGCATTCCAGATATAAGCAAACTCAGGTAAAGCACAGTAATCTTCAATCTTCCACCTTCACAGATAGATTGAATTTCAAGAGCCTTTCTTCCCAAATAGAATCCTTGGCATATCTTTATCACTTGCTGGAATCTCGTTCAACATCATTTTCTTTTCTCTTCTTTTCATCCCACCACCTACATGCACTCACCTAGTCCCTCCAATCTCTCTGCAGTATAATGATAAGTATCCCAAAATGTTGTTCTCAGATTGCTATATTTTCTTTGCCACCAAATTCCCTACCAATATTTGATAGATTGTATGGACTTGCTGTATATTGCTCACAGTAAAAAACACCACATCCAGAGGAAGTTTGTTCAGAATACTTTGACATTATGCTAAAGAACATTTAAAAATATTTAGATGAAGTCATATCTTTGGATCACCTCCTAGCACATTTTGTTCTACTACAAAAGGAACAAAGTCATGTACTTTTCATAAATAGAAACACAAACATAAATGCTTCAGTGGTGTGCCAACAACACTCTCTGCAGGACACAGCATCTCAAATTTATGAACAACAACCCTTCAACCTCAAGAATGCTGAAGGATTTTATGCAATGAAATGAGAATCTTAATCTATAAACATCATCTATTATTTGATGACTTTACATCTTAGAACTTTGCCTAGGAGCAACATTCACTCTGCAAATACACAAAATTTTAAATTTTGCATTAAAAGGGGAAGTAAATGGAAAACGAGACCTGTTGAAAGGATTCCAGAAATGGTGGGGAGGAGGCATAAAGGATAAGGATGGATAACTATGACATGTTATAAGAACTTTTGTAAGTGTCTCATTGCATCCACAGTACAACAATAATAAAAAGATGAAAGGCAATTTCAGGGGTTCATTTTGAGTCAAACAGATTTTTCAGACACAAAGTTTTCATCCTTTCTTTGAGCATAGAAGATAAATCCAGTATTGTTTAAACATTGCTAAACTAGATAAAGGCAAGAAAATGTTTTTCAAAATAGTGATTATTAGCATGGTTTACTTCTATTGACAAACAGTATAAATGGTGTCATTCTATATTTGGGAATCACAGAATCTTAGAAAGGGCCTAAACGTCATTTTGTTAAACCTCCACCCCCATGCATGAAGCTCCTATAACCCTCAACAGACAAATGGCTCTCTATTTTCTACTTATATCCCTCCAATCAGAGAAAATCGCTGCCTTAAGGGCATAATTATTAGAAAGCTCTGCCTTTTGTTGAGTTGATGCCTGTCTTCTTATTATCTCTTTAAACAGACCTGGTTATGCTATGATTCAGAGTAGTTCTTGAGTCTGGACTGCCCAGGTTCAATTCCCAAGTCTACCATATATTAGCTTCATTATCTTGGATAAGTTATTTAATTTCTTAGCACTGTCAACATAAATTTAGAATTTGACAACTTTTCATTATCTCCATGACTATCCACCCTTGTCCCTGACATCATCATTTCAAAAGTGATGATTACTTAGTCTTCCTTTCCCACGAATCTAATTCAAATTTGATAAAACTAAGTACCTCTTCTAATCAAAATCATACAATGTCTTCATATTATATTCTGAGTGAAAGTTTAAGTCCTTACAATGGCTCAAGAGGTCTATATGCTTAAGGAATTTTCACAATGAAACTCTCTTGTACTTTCAATGATTCCTAAGGAAAAAACAGAGACCAACACTCCTTTGATAGGCTCTGATTTCAACTCTTCCTGCTCTGCCTCACTTGACTCAGGCAACATTAGCCACACTCATCTGCTCCTGGACACAAGAAGCCCACCTCTAAATTTAGGCCTTTGCCATAGCAGTTCCTACAGCCTGGAACCCTCCTTCGCTAAGTAGCTCTCTGTTGATGTGTCATTTCCATTAGGTTTTTGCTTTAATCTTGCTTTCTCACTATTAACAATTCTGACTTCTCTATTTAATAAACATCAGCATTCCTGATGATTCCGCTTACCTGATCTATTATTTTTTCCACATCATTTCTCACTTTTTAATATACTTTGTAACTTATTTACTCTTATGTACTTATTGTCTTTATTCACTAAAATAAAGTTCATAAGGCTTTAACTATTTTGCTGATAGCATCTTGCACAAAGTAGCACTGTTCATCAAGTGAGTGAATGTATTTTAGGATAATTAATAAGTTAATACACATATAACACTTAAAACTCTGGCTAGAATTTTTCATGTAACTATTATTACTGCTGCAATTGCTATTACTGCTGTTGGTATTAATTTTGGTACCATTCTTATTATTATGCCTACTTCCTAAGCTGTAGTTACTAAAGGCCTTTGCTCTATGGAGTCAGATCATCCCCAAGTTCCTGGACTATTCCAATCAAAGTTGACACTTTGATTAGAAGCCTCATCACTGAAATTATTCTCTTCCTTGGATGGGGTGAATCCATGGGTACCATGTTGCTTACTGTATTAAAGAACTCTCCCCTAATTCTCATGTAAGCGCATGCCTGGCCATCTCTTCTGCTTTCTTTTTGTTCCTCCTTCTGGAACAAAACTGAACCCCAGGCTTCTTGCCTTGAGCAAGGGGATACCCATGCAGCATTTCCCAAAATTATATGGCAATGGAATATTTTATGTTGCACTTTTTGTAATAATGTTCTAGATCAGAGGTTCCCAAATGGTCTTATTTTGTGGGTACCATTAATAGCTCAGGGGATGTACAAGCGTAACTTCTCAAAACATCACCATTCTCATTTCCTTTTTCTTATTAATTTTTTGCGTGGGAGTTGCTTTTATCACAGAAACTGGCCAAAGCGTAGGTTTGCAAAGATGTATCATAATCAAAAGAAATGTAGTATGATATAATGTTGCAACTGAAATTACTCAATCTAGTAATTCATGAACTATGTGACAGAGAGTGTATATAGCTTTTTAGTAAATTTTGAGAGCTGTAGTTCTAGACCAGTGCTTCTCAAACTTTATTGCACATGTGAATCACCTAGAATTTTACAAAAATACTCATTCAGATTCAGTAAGTCTGGGGCATGACCCAAGTTTCTGTATTTCTCCAAGCTCCTAGGTGATGTGATGGTGCTGATACATGGTCATACTTGGAACTGAAAAGCAAGTGGTCTAACTTGATCTCCTCATAGGCATCATGAAGTTATTAAAAGGGTGATATTTGCTTGCTGGCAGAATAAAGGAAACTTTAAATGCTTTTTACTAGCTAGTAGTATTTAGTTCTCCATGAACAAGGAGATTGAAAACTTCATTTACATTCTGAGAGTCATTTGACAACAGTTGATAAAGGCTCTCTGATATTTCCTAGAGTTTAAATCTTATGACACTGCATAATGCAATAGACTGGTAACTAGACACGTGTTTGAGGACACATCATTTAGAGGGCTTGTAGTTTTAAAATTGTATCTTGTGTGTAAATATCTAAGTTTGAAGAAACTCATTCCGTGTGTCCTTAGGATTACATCTTAAAAATTATTTTCTACTATGAGGCCATGCACTGATATTTCAAGGATCACTAAGTTTTGCACCATAGATTGGCTGGAAGAACAAGGTAAAAGAAAGAATACATAATAAAAGTGGTCTATTTAAAAATACATATTTGTGTTACTATTTGTTAAAGGAGATTCAAATATTATAAATATGCTCAACAATTTGACTGAATTGTTGACCATTCATATGAATACAAGTGGTTTCTAAATTTTATCCAAGACTACCGTTCCACATAGAGATACTGAATACATATTATTAAATAAATGACTCTCAAAAGTGACCAGAGATCAGAACTAAGCCCACCGAGGAGAAATTATAGGGAGGAAAAATTGGGGTTCAACATTAAAAAGATCTGTGAAATAATTAATACAGACCAAATATAAAATTGGGTAGTCTTATGGAAGGTCATAAATTTCTGTCTTGGAGAAATTTAACCAAAGCTACCTAGAACTGCCATAAGAAAATAGCATAGTCTACATGACTTAAATAACAGAAATTAATTATCTCTCAGTTCTGAAGGCTGAAAGTCTGAGATCAAGGTATCAAAAGGACTGTTCTCTTCTGAGGCTCTGACCATGGGTTACAGACGACCACTGTTTCTCTGTGTCCTTATAAGGTCTTTCCTTTGGGCATACATATCCCTGGTGTTTTCTGTGTCCAAATCTCTTCTTATAAAGACACTAGTCAGACCAAACTTATAGCTTCATTTTCACATTCTCACAATTTTAAAGGCGCTATCTTCAATTCTATCAACCTTCTGTATCCACAGGTTCTACAGCTATGGATTTAACCAAACATAAATTGAAAATATTTAGAAAAAATTTTCATCTGTACTGTACATGTATAGGCTTTTTCCTGTTTTAATTCCCTAAACAATAAGTATAACAACTATTTATATAGCAGTTACAATGTAGTAGATTTTAGAAGTATCCTAGAGATGATTTCCAGTATATGGGAGGAGATGTATAGGTTATATGCAAATACTATACCATTTTATCTAAGGTAATTGAGTAGAGGTGGATTTTGATATCTATGGATTGAGGGGGGCGGGTCCTGAAACAAATGCACCATAGATACCAAGGGACAATTGTATAGACAAACACCTTCTGAGGTACCAGGAAGTGAAATCTTCAACATATGTATTTCAATATTACCCTTTTCATGATATAAAACAGTTAAGTCACTTTAGCAGGTAGCTGGAAAATAAATTGTGCTAGACATCATCAAGGATCCACCCGGTATTTCTCAGTACAGAAACTCAAGGGACAGAAACATTAAATGAAAATCTCATTTCTTCAGTGTGTCATTCTCTGGAGTGCTATTTTAGCAAACGATTGTCCCATTACAATGGGATCACTCCAGTTTTATCCCAGTTAAATATAAGCTAAGTGCAAGTCTGATTTAATTGCTATTTCTTTCATACAAATAGTATAAACAAATAATTTCTATGGTATTTTTTTTGGGGGGGGAGGATTTATTGATGTGACACAGACACACCATGAGAAGAGGCAAATTAAATATTTTGATCTATCTTTTGTGTATAGTTGTGAGCTTTAGGCTTAACTGGAGGAAGAACTGGGGTAAGGGGGAGAGAAGTATGCATTTTAAGCTGACCTGGGCCAAGGGAAGCTTGGTTAATCATTACCTGAGTTCTAGTTCTGTCATCAATTGAAGGGAACAATCTGGTTCCCATGAGATGATTTATGTCTGCCTCATTATAGGTAATTGTCCTCATTTGGAGAGGGGCCTCTGTCTTATGAGGTTTTGCTGTTCCTTCCTTAAGGGTAGTTTTGACCTCTTATGGCAAAGATGTTGTTGATTAGTCCTGTCATTTCTGAAACCAACGGTGACTTCAGGAAAGAAACTCAGGGAAACTGAGACAGATGCAAAAATGGAGCCAGGAATGCAGGCTTTTCTCCTTCTTTCAGTTAATTTGTGGGCCCAAATAGAGTCAGTGCTTCTGAGCAAAAATGGTTTCTAAGTAACTGTTAATACCTTCTGCTGAGGATGGGGTTGCTGGCTGCCCTCCATCCTCAGGGCTCTTGTTCATCACCTCCTGACTTATTCTTACTTGCTGTCCTTCTAGCTTCATCCATCTGCTAAACACATTCTCAGGTCTTTTCTTTAAGAAAACCCTCTCTAGATACTGGCCTTTATAACTACACAATCAGAGTTTCTCAAACAATTAGACACTATTCATTGTCATCATTTCTTAATCTCCCATTTCCCTTTTAGCCTAATGCACTATCATTTCTGCCTCTACTACTCAAGTGAATATGCTTTCATGAAAATTAATGGAGAATTCTTAATATCTAGATCCAGTGGGTACTCATTTGTCTTTTATTGCTTGATCCCTGGAACACTTAAAACTCTTTAAGCATGGTGGTGTACACCTGTAATCCCAGCAGTCAGGAAGCAGAGGCAGGAGGATCAGCAGTTCGAGGTTAGCTTGGGCTACCTGGTGAGTTCCAGGCCAGCCTTGGCCAATAGTAAGACCCTGTCTCAAAAACCAAAAAGAAACTAAAAACCTCTCAAGTACCATAAAGTCTGACACATCATTCTTTTTCTTGTCCACCTAACTGTTCCTTCCCTAACTTCTTTTTTTTTTTCCCCTAAAGGCTCACATAAGAAAACATCTGTGTTTTTCCTCTTCATTTTCTTTCTCTGAGGCACTCCAGTTGCATTTTATCAATTAATGATAACTTACAAGTATATATTTTTGGATCAAACTTCTCTAAGCAATAAATGTATATTTCCAATGATTGCTTAGAATTGATTAGTTTCTGCCTTCATGTTGAACATTTCAAAAGAAAATTATTTTTCTCTGGTCTTTGCTTTCCTGAGTTTTTTTTATGACAATTTAGTCTTTTTATAATTATTAGCATCTACTAATTGTATGCAGGGGTTTCATTGTGATGTTTCCATGGATGCATATAATGTATGCATCCCCTCTCTATGGTATCATTTAAAATCACTGTGCACTGCAGCACTATTCACAATAACCATGCTTTGAAGACAACCGAATTCCCTCCATGCAATGAACAGATTAAGAAAATGTGGTATTTGGGGATACATTGAGAAACCCCTTTGACCATCGACTTAAATATTAATAACAAAAAACAGGACTGTAAAATACGTATAGTGGGAGGGTACTTGTGGGAGAGGGAAGAGTGAATGAAGGAGATTAGGATGAGGGTAGATGGTTGATGGACTTCATAGACCTATATGAAATAGAACAAACAAATCTCTTGCAATTGCTTTAAGTGTGGCATGGAGGGGGTCAAGGGGGAGAGATGGTGGGAGTGATCTTACCAATGTATAATATAAGCCTATTTGGAACTGTCACAATGAATCCCCCTGTACAATGAGTCTATCCTAATTTTTTAAAAAAGAAAATGTATACATACACAATGGAGTATTATTCAGCTATAATGAAGAATGAAATTACATTGTTTGCAGAAAAATGGATGGAACTGGAGATCATCATGTTAAGCAATATAAGCCAGGCTCAGAAGAAAAAAGGTCATATGTTTTTCCCTTGTATATGGAAACTAGACCTATTAGATAACTGTACACATAACGACAGATAATAGAAAGAAAGAAGAAAAGAAGGAAAGAAAGAGAGAAAGGAAGAAAGGTGATTGTATTAGTGGGTCTGTCTGAGGAGATTTGGGGGAGGTAGGAGAGGAAAAGAGAATGATAGACAATGAATAATATTGAAACATAATGCATTGGTGTATGAAGATAATATAACATAAGGCACTGTAAGTTGTTAAGTAATAGGGGAGCAGGACAATAGAGAAAGAGTAAATAACAGAGGGGGTAATCTGAATAAAGCATGATACATACATGTCTGAAATACCAAGATGAAACCCCCATGAATAATCAATATACACTTCAAAACATGAAAAATGAAGGATGGGATGGCAAAGCAAGTCCTATCTAGAGGTGGATAGTAGTGGGAGGAGAGAATAAGTGGAAAGGTGAAGGAGGGAAAATATAGTGGATGTACTTTGTATTTGTGTATGGAAATGGAATAATGAAACTTGTTGAAGGAGAATGATGCAGGGGATGAATCTAATTAAGATCATTGTAAACATATATGTAAATGTCACAACATATCCCCCTATACAACTATTATGTTCTAATAAATAAAATAAAATAATTATTTGTTACACAAATTGTCACAATATTAATATTAAAAATTAAAGAAAAACATTCTGTCCAACATTCTGTCACCTGTACCAATGAAATTCTTCATTGTGTACTTTATTTTAATCATTCATAAGAGTGCATAATCTACAAATTTGCAGTAATAGGGAATAGATCTACTTATTTCATAAATAGCTTAATTTATAGAAGCAAAACCTTTAGGATAATTCTTAGTAAGTAAATGAAATACTTTAGTATTGTATCATACATTCTATCATTCTCTTGATGCTGCATATTTAGTTTGCTATAATTGCTTTATTATTGTAAGTGGAAATGTTCATTTAGATTTTGGGGTTTTGTTTGTTTGTTGGGGCACCAGGGTGTGAGTGCAGGGCCTTGGTCTTGCCAGGCAGGCACTCTATCACCTAAGCCACATTCCAGTCCTTTTTGCTTGAGTTATTTTTCAAATAGGGTCATGCATTTATTTATGCCGAGGGCCTGGGTCATGGTCCCCTTATTTTATACCTCCTGTGTTGCTGTGATGCCACCCTACACCACTGCACTCCGCTTTTTATTGGTCGAGATGGTTGTCTTGCAGACTGGTTGGCCTCAAACTGAGATCTTCTTGATCTCAGCCTCCCAAGTAGCTGAGATTATAAATGTGAGTTTGTTTGTTTATTTTGGATTATAAATGTGAGTTTGTTTGTTTATTTTGGTTTTGAGATGGGCTGTTATGCAGCCCAGCTTAACTTCAAATTCATAGTCTTCATGTCTTAGCCTCCTGCTGGAATTGCAGGTGTGTGCCACCACACCTGGTTTTTCATATTAGTAAAGCACATGAATTTTAAATAAGTATTAAAATAGTAAAAGACACTGCAAATTTGTAACAGTCCAACTAACTTTAGTAGATCTTTTCTCACATTTTTATTAGAGCATATTAATTGCACAAGGTGGGAGGGGTTCACTGTGATATTCCCATACATGAAAATAATATACTCTAATCACCCCTCTTTCACTCGTCTAAACTTGGTAGATCTTGAAAATATTCTCTAATTAAATGCTCTAGGCACAATCAGGCAAGACTTGTTGCCCCTGTTAACAAATATGTCAGGAGTCTTAAAGACAAATGAACTTTGAAGTCTAGCTTTTACTTTTCTTTAAAGTAAAAGACTCCTTTACTCAGCACTATAAAACTTAGTACTTTCACTTTAATTGATGAGTACTTATCACAATCAATTGTATCAGGACTTAAATAAACTGTAGAGTTTATTATATTTTTTAATGTATATCAATTGTACAAATTAATGTGTGACACTAATTTCCATACATCCATGAGAGTAAATCAAAAGAAGGTATTTTTCTCGATATATGTATAAGATTATTTATTGCCACAATTCCACTTTTTCTTTAATA